>NC_142173.1:10378684-10543618 GCF_029865625.1 Vigna umbellata
TTCTCTCTTCTGTATCTAACTCAACTTTCTCATCATCAACACTCTCTACCACCTTGCACTCTTCTCTGGGGTTAACCTCAGTATTAGCCCCAAAATTTCTATTTCGCCTTTCTTCCACCTGTTTGGTGATCTGCCCCATCTGAATCTCCAAATTTTTTATAGCAGCTTCAGTGCTCTTTTGGGTAGACTCAGTTTTCTGTATGAAATTGTTGAGAGTTTCCTCCATCCTCATGGACCTTTCATTAAGCATAGATAACCGTTGCCATAAGGTGGGTTGTTGCTGCTGCTTATTATATTGACTAGCTTGCCCAGTTTGCCCTTGACCAATACTTGGGTGTGGTTTCCACCCCTGATTGTAGCTTCCTTGACGGTACTGATTGGTCATATAGTTTACATCCTCTACGACTTCAACTGGAAAGGTACATTGACCATTGATATGGTCGCCTCCACACAATTCGCACAACTGGGATTGTACCTGTGCAGTAGTTTTCAACTCTTTGGGTAATTGTGCAAGAGTTTTAGTCAGAGTCTCTAGCTGTTGAGTTAGAATTTTGTTTTGAGCTAGCAGGGCATCATGTGTCTGTAATTGGAGAACTCCTTTTTGTTGCATAGGAGCTCCTCTCTCACTGTGCAGCTCATTATCACTAGTAGCCATATTTTCTATAATCTTTGTTGCTTCCTCTGGAGTTTTCCATTTAATATTGCCTCCTGTTGAGGCGTCTAGCATCATCTTGGTTTGTGAACCAAGACCTCTAAGGAAAGTTAAGACTACTTCTTGATCTTCAAAACCATGCGTGGGAGTTTTACGTAACAAGCTTTTGTATCTGTCCCATGCATGCCCCAGTGATTCTTCCATGCCCTGCTTAAATGAAGAAATCTCTTGCTTGCCTTTTGTCACCTTAGATTGTGGAAAGTACTTGTTTAAAAATTTTGTGACCACTGCTTCCCACTCTGTGAAACTTTCTTCTGGGAAAGAATTCAACCAAAGCTTAGCATTGCCTCCCAATGAGAAAGGAAACAAGCTAAGTTTGATAGCTTCGTCTGGCACCCCATTAATCTTGACTGTGTTGAAAATCTCATTGAAGGTAGTGAGGTGCTCATATGGGCTTTCATGAGATAACCCATTAAATTGGTTGCTTTTCACCAGTTGAATCAGTGCTGGTTTGACCTCCATATTAGCTGCATTGACTCTAGGTCTAGCTATATTGTTAAACTGCTGAGGTCCAGCTATATTGGTGTAGTCAGCAAGAGTTCTTCTGACATTGTTGTTCTCCATATTTTCTGTGCTATGAACAGAACCTTGTGGTGATGATTGTAAGAGAGTTTCTGGAGAAGGGAAAAGTTCTCTAGATGTTCGGATTCTTCTCCTCCGTCTACTCTCGTCTAGACCTTCAAGCAGAGGTTCTGTTGTTTTCTTGCTCCTTGTTCTAATTTCTTCCTGCATGCACAAGAAAACCAAACCCTAGAAAATATAGGAGAAGATATAGATTCAGAAGATAAAAGATTCAGAGGATAAGATAAAATAATATAAAATAAAATAAAATAAAATAAAATCTAATCTAATCAAATCAAATAAAATCTAATCTAATCAAATAAAATAAAATAAAATCAAATCAAATAAGATAAAATAAAAACCGAAATTCAAAATTAAAGTCAAAGATAATCAATAATCACACAAATTAACCAGTTAAACCACGAGTCCCCGGCAACGGCGCCAAAAACTTGATGGACAAATTTATGATCACCAAAATATGATGTCACAAACTTGTTTTACAATCGGCAAGATTAACCGAATCGTTCAAGTAATAAACTTGGTAAGACCAAGTATCGTTCTCCCAAAGGACTCACGGCCTAGTTTAGTTGTGTGGTTTGTTGATTAGCTAAGACTTAAGAACGAAATAATTGGATTGTATTATGCAAAAGACGAAAATAAACATGTATGCATGAGGTTTTGATCATTGGCAAAAGCAAAAGACAAATACTTTCAATGAAATATATATATATGAATATGTTGTTGGGGGTCAATTTCGTCTCATCCACTCTCATATATTTTAGGAATTCAACATTCAAATCATCATTGTTAATGCCACTCTCTAAATTACCTTGTCAAGAAGGCCTATCCCTAATTACGAGTTCATACGATTCCTAGCATTCCTAATAATTAGTTCTCTTAGCACAAGAGCTTAACGACAACCAATATAATATTGGGAGTAATTCCCCGGATCTAGACTTCCCCGTACGTTCCCGTATCGACAAAATCAATAATGATGCATTGAATGAGTTAAACAAAGCAAGCATTAAGCAAAGAGGAAAAACCCTAACTAATGATGAAAGAAAGCATAAATCTTAGATTAAGATGCAAGTACAAATTCCATATATGAGAGCTTCAAAAGATTACATTGATTCCCCAACAAACATACAAGGTTTAGTTCACCATATTCATGGTGAACCTAGATTAACAACAATGAAAGAATGAAGGATAAAACCCTAGAAAGGTGAAGAGGTAGCCTGAGCATCCAAGATCCTCCTTCAAAGGGGTGGAAGAGAGAGTATTTGCTTCGTTTCTGCCAAAGATACCAACCCTAAGACATCTAGGTCTTTAAATAGGACATAAAAATAATAGAAAACGGGTCCAGGCCCAAACAGATCATAAAATCGCATAAAACTGGCCCAAAACTCGTCTGGTTGACTTTTTTCGTATTCTGGTTGACTGGTTGACTTTTTTGGTTGACTGGTTGACTTTTCTGGTTTCTGGTTTACTTTTCAGCACTCCAATCATACGGTACTTCAATTCTTCTTTCAAATCATTCAATTAGCCTACAAAATCAAGAGAATCTTGCACAAAACCATTAAATTCACTTTCAACTCTCTTATTTCTGAAAATATGAATAAAAGCATGATTTCAAGCTAGTTTCTAAGTGTAAATGTTGCTTTTTGTGTCAATTTTAAGCATGAAAATAACAGTTTTTCAACTGTTATCAGAGTAGCAAGGGTACGGTGATAGATTTCCTTTCTCGAGAAATGAAGAAGTGATTATAAGAAGGAGCATGTTGATTGGAGAAGTGGGTGCAGGGGTGTTACGGCTGGAAAGCAATTTGATTTAATGGGGAGCTCACAGACCTAATAAGCGCACGGAGATTTAGAACGCTGGAGGTGTCACGGCTGGAATGAAGAAGGGCATGGTGCTTTCATTTAGCTTTGGAAGAAGTGGCACACAAGGACACATCATGGGAATTTATTCCCCTTGTCACGGCTGCTGAATGAGAAATGAGAAAGGCTACCCCACTTTTATTTTTGGAATTAACACTTTGCAGGTTTATTTTCTTTGAGAAATGAAGAAGTGATTTAATATGAGAAGCAATTCAATTAAGAGGTAGTGTGTGTTGTCACGGCAGGGGAGGAAATTAGTTTGGCTGACTTGGTTTTCTTAGAGAATGAAGCACATGAGTCACGGTTAATGGTAGAGAAAAATTTAATTTCTTTTATTCCTTTGCCTAAGAATGGTTTACATTATAGGTTGAATTGATTTTCTTCTTTTTGGTGGTGAATTGTGTTTGAATATTTATCTATTGTATTGTTTTCTTTAAAAGTTTTCATGCACTTTAATGCTTTCAATTATATTCGGTCGTGTTTTATTTAATTTCCAGTTTAATTTAATTTTACCGCAACCAAAAAATCACAAACCCCCCCCCCCTTTTTCCGTGTGTGATATGAGACTGAACCGCAATATTGGTCCTTGTGAGACGACCTAGGAGTCACTTCCTAGCATTATACTGCATTCTTTTATGCACAACTTTTGTGAGAGGTGCGACCCTCTCATCAAAAAGACAGTAAATAAACATGTATGCATGAATTTGATCAATGGAAAAGACAGAATGCAAACACTTTAATGAATTATATGGATGAGTATGTTGTTGGGGTTATTAATTTCATCTTATCCACTCTCATATATTTTAGGAATTCAACATTCTTTTCATCAATTGTTAATGCCACTCTCTAAATCACCTTGCAAGAAGGCCTATCCTTAATTACGAGTTCATACAATTCCTAGCATTCCTAGTAATTAGTTCTAAAGTGCAGGAGCTTAAAGGCAACCAATATGCTATTGGAAGAATTTCCCCAGATCTAGATTTCCCTGTACGTTCCCGTATCGACAAAATCAATAATCATGGCAATGAATGAGTTAAACAAAGCAAGCAATAAGCAAAGAGGAAAAACCCTAACTAATGATGAAAGAAAGCATAAGTCTTAAAAGTAAGATGTTAAAAGAAATTCCATATATGAGAGTTTCACAAGACTACATTGATTCCCCAACAACAATACAAGGTTTAGTTCACCATATTGATGGTGAAACTAGATGAATAATAATGGAAGAATGAAAGATAAAACCCTAGAAAGGTGAAGAGGTAGCCTAAGCATCCAAGACCTTCCTTTAAAGGGGTGGAAAAGAGAGTATTTGCTTCGTCTCTACCAAAGATACAAACCCTAGGACGTCCTAAAGCTTATATACTATTCTAAAAATACAGAAAAATTAGGCCCAAGCCCATAAAAGTGCCGCTCAGCGGTAAACTGCCGCTCAGCGGTAAGTGCGTGAGTTGTTTTTCTCCCCTCAGCGGCATTTTCACCCCTCAGCGGATCCAACGTGAGCTTCTGAGTGCCGCTCAGCGGTAAACTACCGCTGAGCGGTACTTAGGCTTCTTCTTTTGCACTTTTTGATGTCTTTTCTGATTCCATCTCTATCCTTCTTCACTTCTTTCACCAAATTCACCTTAAAACCTGCATAAAACACTGAAATCAAGCATAAACCTGTCCAGCTCTCTTATTTATGAAAATATGACCAAAAGCATGATTTCAAGCTAGTTTCTAAGTGTTAAAGGTTGCTTTTAGTATCAATTTTAAGCATGAAAATAACAGTTTTTCAACTGTTATCACAACCCCAAACTTAGAACTTTGCTTGTCCTCAAGCAAACAAGATGTAACTCAATCTTCTACTAATATGTATAACGATTCACTCACTCAAAAATCTTCTTTTCAAGATAAGTAAAAACTTCAATCAAACTCATGACAAAAATTTCAATCAAGACGTGCACATGCTTTGGTGTTCACAAAGTCACTTAATATCCAACAAATGCTAATTTTCATGAATGATTAATCAACTAAACATGGATGTTCATGTGCTCAATGAATATTTCCTCACTAGGTAAAGTGTTTCACTCAAACACAAGTGTATAAGAGGTAATCACTCATTCACTCTACTATCACAATGTCACATGAAGTAACTTTGCCTTTCATTTAACCACAATCAAACAAATTCACAACCATGCATCATCACAAGGACTTTTCAATGGCTTATAACGTGGCTGGGCTAACAAGAAAATTGGTTTTTCTGGATCACAAAACCCTTGAGTTAAGAGAGTCATATCAACACAATCATTCTTATTTATTCCCAACTTTCTTTTGCATTGAGCTTTGCCTTTTCTTTTCTTTTCTTTTCTCTTTTTCTTTTTCTTTGCACATTCTTAATTCTTAGCTCTTAGCTCAATGCTTTCAATTTCCCTTTCATAATTTCCCAACAACCCCAAACTTGAACATTTATCAATACCACAGAAGATTTTCTACTTAACTCAAGGTAAAGCTTTTCAACAAGGGTTTTCAAATTATGTTCAAGGCTAAGGGTTCAAAGGATAGAACACAAAGTGTTCTCTTTTAGTGGGCTAACTTCATGAATTTGGCCAATATAAGGGTTACCAACAAATGCCCTTGATCATATGATGCCAAACAAGCAATTGATTCAATCATAGAAAACCTGGGCAAAATCATTCATGCTTTCAAAGTAATAGCATTCAATCATAAAAACTCTGGAGCTCAAAACCTCACATATAAGCTCATTCACATTTGACATACATATCCTGCTTAGAATCATAATCACAATCACAATATCATGCATTTGTTCACAGAGCTTGTGAATCACCTTTATAAGCATTTAATATGCACATTCTCAACATCAATCAATCTCAAAGCATCATCAAGCATTACTTATCACACCATCACAATCATAAGCAAACCATCATAACAGACAAAGTTTTCAATTGAGGACATCAACCCTAATCTAAAACAAAAATAATTAAGTTCAGAACACTAAACCAAACAAAAGCATAAGTCCGGCTCTAATTATGATAGCATTCATCAGTAAATGCTATCTCAGCTCCTCATCAATCTGAGCTGTCATCTGTATCCTCCTCTTCTTCTTCATCTTCAACATCCTCAAATGCATCATCATCATCATCAGCTTCATCTTCATCCTCTGGCCAAGCTACTACATTATGAAACCCCTCCATAGTCCACCTGTGAGCTGGAGGTGTATCATACATTCCAACAATCATTTCTGCAGTAGCCACCTGCCCTCTGTGGATAGACTGTAACTGTGCACCTATACGAGACTGATAACATTTGAAAAACTGTTATTTTCATGCTTAAAATTGACACAAAAAGCAACCTTTACACTTAGAAACTAGCTTGAAATCATGCTTTTCTTCATATTTTCATAAATAAGAGAGCTCGACAGGTTTATGCTTGATTTCAGTGTTTTTGTGCAGGTTTTAAGGTAAATTTGGTGAAAGAAGTGAAGAAGGAGAGAGATGGAATCAGAAAAGACATCAAAAAGTGCAAAAGGAGAGGCCGAAGTCACCGCTCAGCGGCAGTTTACCGCTGAGCGGCAATCAGGAGCTTACGGGAGGTCCGCTGAGGGGCAAAATGGCCGACGAGGGGAAGAAACGACTCACGCACTTACCGCTGAGCGGTACTTTACCGCTGAGCGGCACTTTTATGGGCTTGGACCTAATTTTCTGTAATTTACGAATAATATATAAGCTTTAGGGTTTCCTAGGGTTAGGTATCTTTGGCTGGAACGAAGAAAACACTCTCTCTTCCACCCTTTTGAAGGAGGATCTTGGATGCTGAGGCTTCCTCTTCACCTTTTTAGGGTTTTATCTTTCATTCTTTCATTGTTATTCATCTAGGTTCACCATGAATATGGTGAACTAAACTCTGTATGTTTGTTGGGGAATCAATGTAATCTTTTGAAGCTCTCATATATGGAATTTGTTTTTACATCTTTTATTTAAGATCTATGCTTTCTTTTATCATTAGTTAGGGTTTTTCCTCTTTGCTTAATGCTTGCATTGTTTAACTCATTCGATGCATGATTATTGGTTTTGTCGATACGGGCGCGTACGGGGAAGTCTAGATCCGGGGAATTTCTCCCAATATTATATCGGTTGTCGTTAAGCTCCTGCACTTATGAACTAATCATTAGGAATGCTAGGAATTGTATGAACTCGTGATTAGGAAGAAGCCTTCTTGAAAGGTACTTTAGAGAGTGGCATTAACAATGATGATTTGAATGTTGAATTCCTAAAATATATGAGAGTGGATAAGATGAAATTGACCCCCAACAACATATTCATACATATATTTCATTGAAAGTGTTTATCTTTTGCTTTTTGCCATTGATCAAAACTTCATGCATACATATTTAATTTTCGTCTTTTGCATATAAAAATCCAAATATTTCGTCTTTAAGTCTAAGCTAATCAATAAACCACACAACTAAACTAGGTCGTGAGTCCTTTGGGAAGAACGATACTTGGTCTTACCAAGTTTATTACTTGAACGATTCGGTCATACTTGCCGATTGAAAAACAAGTTTGTGACATCATATTTTGGTGTTCATAAATTTGTCCATCAAGTTTTTGGCGCCGTTGCCGGGGACTCGTGGTTTAACTGGTTAATTTGTGTGATTATTGATTATCTTTGACTTTAATTTTGAATTTCTGTTTTTATTTTTTCGGTTTTTATTTTATTTTATTATATTTTATTTTATTTTCTGTTTTCTGTTTTTATCTTCTCCTATATCTTTTTGTGCTAACCAAATATTCTAGGGTTTTGTGTTCTTGTGTATGCAGGAGGCAATTCGAACTAGGAGCAAGAAAACAACAGAACCTCTTCTTGAAGGTCTAGACGAGAGTAGACGGAGGAGAAGAATCCGAACATCTAGAGAACTTTTCCCTCCTCCGGAAACTCTGTTGCAACCATCACCACAAGGTTCTGTTCATAGCACAGAAAATATGGAGAACAACAATATAAGAAGAACTCTTGCTGACTACACCAATATAGCTGGACCTCAGCACTTTAACAGTATAGCTAGACCTAGAGTCAATGCAGCTAACATGGAGGTTGATGAGTCAATATTTTCCCAATTTCACTTAGCTTATTGTACCGAATTTAATCAGGGAATTGTGCTTAAATGTCCAGTATTTTCCCATTTTTCTTAATTGTGCTTAATTTGATCGGAAATTCAAATTTTAATTAATTTGAATTATTTGAGCTAATTATTTGCATTATTAATTGTAGGGAAATTTTTGGAAATATAATTTGGGACACTTGTAGGTAAAATGAGATGAAGAATGGGGGTGCACATAGAGATGGCGCACGTGAAAGAAGTGTTAAATCACTTGGCCTGGTCCAGCTGCTTGGAAGTGCACACGGAAGTGGTCCAACACGGTCCACACGTCCACGCAGGCGGCCCACATCCTCATTTTTCCAGCCAATTCACGCGTCCAAGAAACACTTTGGAGGTGGCATCCAGCAAAGATGCATCCAGAGCTTTGAAGAGGTTCACGGTCCAGCTGCCACTTCAAGCTTCCAGCACACTCCACCACACGCACACTTCATGTGTCCAGCAAATTAGGTGGTGCGTGGAAAAAAAGAAAGAGCACACGTTCACGCTCATTTTCTCGGCCCAACCCTTGTGCATTCCAGCAACCAGCTAGGAGAGGGGGTGCACACGGAGACTTCCAAGGCGCTACACACATCCACGTCCAGCTTGGAGGGAATGGAGGGAAGCGGTCCCATTTGTTTGGCACGGTCCAGCAAATTTTGGAAAGCAATCCACGTCCAGCTTGGAGAGAATGGAGGGAAGTGGTCCAGTGTTGAATGGAGAGGTGCACCTAGCACATTAACGCCCAGCTGAGAAGCAAAGTCAGGAGAGCAAAAAGAAGTTATGGTGCGTTTAGCAGAAAGGAGCAGCTTCGTATCCAGCAAATGGTAGCAGCAGGGGTGCAGAAGAGAAAAGAAGATGCTACATCTTCTCGGGTCCAGCAGCTTGAGGAGGGCAGTCCGTAGAGTGTAGGGTAGTGTAGGGCAGGGAGTGAGAGTAGGTCCAGCCGCCACGGAGGAGAGAATGGAGAATGGTTGAGCTGAATGCAGAGGAAGGGAGGAGGTGCTGCACGTTGAGCTGGATGCAGTGTGTTTTGCTGTTAGAGGTGGAAGCAATTTGAATCATTTCACTTATGTTTTACTGTCCAAGTATTCTATTTCATATCTTTTGTGTTGTTTGATGATGGATTAATGAGTAATGGTTGTTTAAATTTCATTGAATGAAAAATGCATTTTAATTTAGTGGAACCCGTGGAATGTCATGGTTTGGATGGTATCTTCCATTAAGCTATTTCTTTTAGAAAGTAAAGTAAATGTTTTATTACTGGAGTGCTGCATGGTGGGTGTAATTTTGGTTCTTGGCTTTTGATTTTTGGAAGCACCACACGTTAATATATAGCTAGCTGGAGATGCATGGGTTCATTTTCTTTTCTTCTCTCGTGAATTACTTCAAGATATGTTGGAAGCATTTTCATTTTTTTTTGAGACCAACGTTGAATGTAACTCTTCATTCGGCACTCATGGAGGAAGAAAGCTCATCAATTGTTCTCTTGGAGAATGGAGTGCACTATCCGTACAGCACCTTGAGATACCTTGTATGCTTTTTCTTTGATGAATCAATGGTTAATGTTTGGAAGAAGAAAATCGACTTTGGAGAGGAAAAGTGGGTGCACGGTGCAGAGGTGGAAATTTGTATTTTTTTTTTCTTTCTTTGAAGGAAGAAGTGAAGAGGTTACGGTTGGAAGCATTGAAGGGAGATAACATAAATGTAGTAGTGTGTCACAGTGATTAGAGCAATTTTCTCATATTATTTTTGTTTTCATTGTTGAGTCATTTTAATTTAAGTGTTGAATCCTTGATGAATTTCATTTCAGTTAAAGTGTTTTAATTTTTATTATCCGTTCTATTTTACCGTTTACTGTTTTTCCGCATATTTATTATTACAGCGTTTTAATTTCAAGCATTGATGAATTTTGCATTCTCTGATTTTATTGTCATTTACCATTTAGTATTACTGTCGTAAAAATTTATTTCCACGTTTTAAATTCTGTTTTATTTATATTCGGTTGTGTTTAATTTTCATTTTTTTTAGTTCAATTGCATTCATGAAACATTTTCAAAACCCCCCCTTCGTGTGTGATCTGAGACTGAACCCAAATTGGTCCTTGAGAGACGACCTAGGAGTCACTTCCTAGTCTATACTGCATTCTTTTATGCACAACTTTTGTGGGAGGTGCGACCCTCCCATCAGAGGTCAAACCAGCACTGATCCAACTGGTAAAAAGCAACCAATTCAATGGGTTATCTCATGAAAGCCCATATGAGCACCTCACTACCTTCAATGAGATTTGCAACACAGTCAAAATTAATGGGGTGCCAGATGAAGCGATCAAACTTAGTTTGTTTCCTTTCTCATTGGGAGGCAATGCTAAACTTTGGTTAAATTCTTTTCCAGAAGGAAGTTTCACAGATTGGGAAGCAGTGGTGACAAAGTTTTTAAACAAGTACTTTCCACAATCTAAGAGGATAAAAGGCAAGCAAGAGATATCTTCATTTAAGCAGGGCATGGAAGAATCACTGGGCATGCATGGGACAGATATAAAAGCCTGTTACAAAAAACGCCCATGCATGGTTTCAAAGAAGAAGAAGTAGTCCTAACTTTCCTTGGAGGTCTTGGTTCACAAACTAAGATGATGCTTCATGCCTCAGCAGGAGGAAACATTAAATGGAAAACTCCAGAGGAAGCAACTGAAATTATTGAAAATATGGCTATTAGTGACAACGAATTCAACATTGAAAGAGGATATCATAGTCAGAAGGAGTTGTTACAGTCAAATGGTGCTTTGCTTATTCAAAATAGAATTATATCTCAACAGCTTGAAGAAGTAATTATGAAGCTTTCTCAAATAACACAGGAAATACAACAGGCTCAATGGTTCAAGTGCAACAACAAAAATGGCAAATGCAATCTACTCCAATTGAGAAAACAACAAAACTTGAAGAGACTTTCCAAAGATTCTTGAAGACAAATGCGTCTTATTGTCAGAATGTAGATGCTGCATTTAAAAATATGGAGGTTTATGTTAAGAGAATAATTGACAAGATGAAACATGATAATCTCAGAAAGGAGTGTAAAACTGTTGTGACCAGAAGTGGTAGAGTGTTAGAAGAGAGAAAACAAGAAAGAAAAGAGAAAGAAAATGAGAGTGAGAGTGAAAAAGAAACATGTGAGTGGAAAGAAAGAGTTGAGAGAGAGAAAAAGAAAAAAGAAGAAGAGAGAGAGGAGAGACAAAAAGAAAAAGAGTATGAAAAGCCACTTCCTTATCCAAAGAGTTATTCAAGGAAGGAGAAAGAAAAGCAGTTGGAAAGATTCATGGAGTTGTTTAAGAAGCTTGAGATCACCATACCATTTTCTGAAGCATTGCAACAGATGCGAGCATATGCAAAGTTTTTGAAGGAACTCCTCACAAAGAAACACAAGTATATTGAAAAGGAAACTATCAATGTACAGGGTAACTGCAGTGCAATCATACAGAAACTACCTCCTAAACTTAAAGATCCAGGAAGCTTTACTATTCCATGCACCATAGGAGATGTGAAAGTTGGAAGAGCATTGATTGATTTGGGAGCTAGCATTAATCTAATGCCGCTATCCATGTGCAGAACAATTCAGGGGTTGGAAATTAAACCAACCAGAATGACTCTTCAATTGGCGAACAGGTCTCTTAAATATCCATCTGGAGTGGTTGAAGATGTTCTAGTAAAGGTTGACAAATTTGTATTCCCAGCGGATTTTATTGTGATGGAGATGGAAGGGAATAGTGATGTTCCTCTTATTCTTGGGAGACCTTTTATGAATACTGCTAGAGTTCTGATTGATGTAGAGAATGGTAAGCTTAAAATGAGAGTTGATGATGAAGAAGTCACTTTTGACGTATCCAAGGCCATGACATATCCAAATGATGACAAAGCATGTTTTCAATTTGATGAACTTGATGAAGTTTGTATGGTGCAAGAAAGGATGGTGCGAAATATTTCTCCATTGGAAAAAACTCTCATTAATGCATGTGAAGATTTAGATGAAGAAGAAGAGAAATTGATTGATGAATGTCTGATAGACTTGGAAACATTGAAAAAGAGTCCGGAGGAAGATCCAATATTCGAAATAATTGATAAAGAAGAAGCAGTCAAAGCACAGACACCAGAATTAAAAAGATTGCCATCACATCTGAAATATGTTTTTCTAGAGGAAGATGGAACAAAGCCAGTCATCATCAATAACTCTTTATCTCTACAAGAAGAAGAGCAGTTGATAGAAATTTTGAAAGCCAACAAAGAAGCAATTGGGTGGTCAATATCAGATCTCAAATGTATTAGCCCAACTTATTGCATGCACAAGATTTTTATGGAAGAAGATTATAAACCAAGTGCTCAACGACAGAGAAGGTTAAATCCTATTATGAAGGAGGTGGTCAGAAAAGAAGTGTTGAAACTACTAGAAGCAGGTATCATCTATCCAATCTCTGACAGTGAATGGGTGAGTCCAGTACAGGTGGTTCCAAAGAAAGGTGGGATGACAGTAATTTATAATGATAAGAATGAACTTATTCCTACTCGGACAGTTACTGGCTGGCGTATGTGCATTGATTACAGGAAGCTAAATAAAGCTACTAGGAAAGATCATTTTCCTCTTCCTTTCATGGATCAGATGTTAGAAAGGTTATCAGGGCAGGCTTTCTACTGTTTTCTAGATGGATATTCAGGATACAATCAAATTGTGGTAGATCCAAAAGACCAGGAGAAGACGACTTTTACTTGTCCTTTTGGTATCTTTGCATATAGAAAGATGCCTTTTGGATTATGTAATGCTCCAGCTACGTTTCAGAGATGTATGCAGGCAATTTTTGCAGATCTCTTAGAAAAATGCATTGAAGTATTCATGGATGATTTCTCAGTTTTTGGAGATTCTTTCCAAAGATGTTTGGCTAATTTGAACACTGTCCTCAAAAGATGTGTTTAGACAAATCTTGTTCTTAATTGGGAGAAATGTCATTTCATGGTAACTGAAGGAATTGTATTGGGGCATAAAATTTCTGCTAAAGGAATTGAGGTAGACAAAGCTAAAGTAGAAGTCATTGAGAAACTACCTCCACCAACAAATGTAAAGGGGATTAGAAGTTTTCTTGGTCATGCTGGGTTTTATAGAAGATTCATCAAAGATTTCTCAAAAATTGCTAAACCATTGAGTAATCTTTTGATGAAGGATGCGCCTTTTATAATGAATGAAGAATGTCTGAAAGCTTTTGATACATTGAAGAAGAAGTTAGTGTCAGCTCCAGTAATTGTAGCGCCAAATTGGAATCAAAATTTTGAATTAATGTGTGATGCAAGTGATTATGCAATAGGAGTTGTCCTTGGCCAGCGGAAAGAACAAAAGTTTCATCCAATTTATTATGCTAGCAAGGTTCTGAATGATGCTCAATTGAATTATGCTACCACAGAGAAAGAATTTCTTGCTATTGTGTATGCTCTAGAGAAATTCAGACCTTATCTTATTGGGTCCAAGGTGACTGTTTATACAAATCATGCAGCTATCAAATATTTGTTGACAAAACCAGATTCTAAGCCACGTCTGATTAGATGGGTATTACTATTGCAAGAATTTGATGTAGACATCCGTGATAAGAAAGGAAGTGAAAACTTAATTGCTGATCATTTGTCACGGTTAGTCAACAATGAGGTAACTAGCAAGAAGTCTGAAATCTGGGAATCTTTTTCAGATGAATCATTCATGTATATTCAGCAGAGACCCTAGTTTGCTGATATGGCTAATTTCAAAGCTGCAAGGGTCATGCCGGAAGACATAACTTGGCAACAAAGAAAGAAATTTTTACATGATGCCAAGCAGTTTGTTTGGGATGATCCTTATTTGTTCAAAATTGGAGCAGATAATCTTCTGAGGAGATGTGTTACAAATGAAGAAGCAGAAGGAATTCTCTGGCATTGTCATGATTCACCTTATGGAGGACATTTTAATGGAGAAAGAACAGCAGCAAAAGTTCTTCAATCAGGATTTTATTGGCCAACTTTGTTTAAAGATGCCCATAATCATGCTAGAAATTGTGATAAATGTCAAAGAGCAGGGACAATCACTAAACGTCATGAGATGCCTTTACAATGTATTTTAGAGGTTGAGGTTTTTGATTGTTGGGGTATTGATTTTGTTGGACCCTTCCCTCCATCTTTCAACAATGAATATATTCTGGTAGCAGTAGATTATGTGAGTAAATGGGTGGAAGCATTAGGTTGTCCTAAAAATGATGCTAGCACGGTAATTAAATTCTTGAAGAGGCAGATATTCTCACATTTCGGCACTCCAAGAGTGTTGATCAGTGATGGAGGTTCTCATTTTTGAAATTATCAGCTAGAGAAAGTACTCAAACACTATGGAGTAAAACATAAGGTAGCTGCACCTTATCATCCACAAACTAATGGACAAGCTGAGGTGTCTAACAGGGAGATAAAAAGGATTCTGGAAAAAACAGTGACTTCATCAAGAAAGGATTGGTCTCTCAAATTGGATGATGCTCTTTGGGCTTATAGGACAGCAATGAAGACGTCTATGGGATTATCACCATTTCAATTAGTCTATGGGAAAGCATGCCATTTGCCAATAGAATTGGAGCATAGAGCATTATGGGCTTTGAAATTCTTGAATTTTGATCCTTATGAAACTCAATGCACACGCAGACGGTAGATTTTGGAGCTTGAAGAAATGCGATTACATGCATATGATTCATCCAAGGCTTACAAAGATAAAATTAAATTTTATCATGACAGGAAGTTGGTGAATAGAGTTTTCAATCCAGGACAACAGGTACTATTGTTCAATTCAAGATTGAAGATATTTCCTGGGAAGCTGAAGTCAAAATGGTCAAGACCATATGTGATAAAAGAAGTGCATCCGCATGGAGCAATTGAAATATTTAATCCAGCTGCTGATGATCCACAGAGAAGTTGGGTGGTGAATGGTCAACGTCTCAAACCCTATCTAGGGGGAGAGGTGCAACAATTTTCCACAATGATGTTGTTGGTTGATCCTTGAAAGTTTGGGTCAGGCTCGTGACGTGAAACAAGCGCTTACTGGGAGGCAACCCAGTATTCTGTAAGTATTGTATTTTTTTTAGATTAGAGTTTGATGTACTCTATTGAACACCTGGTTTGTTATGATGGTTTGCTATTAACTGTGATTGTGTGATAAGTAATGCTGAACGATGCTTATTGATTGATTGATGTTGAGATGATGTGCACATTAAAATGCTTATACAGGTGATTCACAAGCTTTGTGAACAAATGCATGATATTATGATTGTGATTGTGAAATTAAGCAGGATGTGTATGTCAAATGTGAATGAGCTTATATGTGAGGTTTTGAGCTCCAGAGTTGTTATTGTTAAATGCTATTACTCTGAAAGCATGAATGACTTTGCCCAGGTTTTCTATGATTGAATCAATTGCTTGTTTTGCATCATATGATCAAGGCCGTTTGTTGGAACCCTTTTTATTGGCCAAATTCATAAAGTTAGCCCACTAAAAGAGAACACTTATTGTTCTATCCTTTGAACCCTTAGCCTTGAACATACACTGAAACCCTTGATTGAAAATCTGTACCTTGAGTTAAGTAGAAGATCTTGTGTGGTATTGTTAAATGTTCAAGTTTGGGGTTGTTGGGAAAACATGAAAAAGGAAAAGCATTGAGCTAAGAGCCAAAAAGGAAGTATAGGCAAAGAAAAAGAAAAGAAAAGAAAAAGAAGTAAAGCTCAATGCAAACGCAAAGGCAAGTTGGGAAAAATAAGAATAATTGTGTGTTATGATTCTCTTAATTCAAGGATTTTGCGATCCAGAAAAACCAATTTTCTTGTTAGCCGAGCCACATTATAAGCCATTGAAAAGTCCTTGTGATGATGCATGCTTGTGAATGTTTTTGATTGTGGTAAAATGAAAGGCAAAGTTGATTCATGTGACATTGTGATAGTAGAGTGAATGAGTGATCACCTTTTATACACTTGTGTGTTGAGTGAAATACTTTACCTAGTGAGGAAATATTCCATTAGCACATGAACATCCATGCTTAATTGATTGGTCATTCATGAAAAAGAGCATTTGTTGGGTATTAACTGACTTTGTGAAACACTAAAGCATGTGCACATCTTGATTTAACTCTTGGTCATAAGTTTGATTGAAGTTTTTACTTATCTAAAAAGAGGATTTTTGAATGAGTGAACCATCATATGAATTGGTTGAAGATTGAGTTATATCTTGTTTGCTTGAGGACAAGCAAAGTTCTAAGTTTGGGGTTGTGATAACAGTTGAAAAACTGTTATTTTCATGCTTAAAATTGACACAAAAAGCAACCTTTACACTTAGAAACTAGCTTGAAATCATGCTTTTCTTCATATTTTTAGAAATAAGAGAGTTGGACAGGTTTATGCTTGATTTCAGTGTTTTTGTGCAGGTTTTAAGGTGAATTTGGTGAAAGAAGTGAAGAAGGAGAGATATGGAATCAGAAAAGACATAAAAAAGTGCAAAAGGAGAAGCCGAAGTCACCGCTCAGCGGCAGTTTACCGCTGAGCGGCACTCAAGAGCTCACGGGAGGACCGCTGAGGGGCAAAATGGCCGCTGAGGGGAAGAAACGTGACACGCACTTACCGCTGAGCGGTATTTTACCGCTGAGCGGCACTTTAATGGGCTTGGACCTAATTTTCTGTAATTTACGAATAATATATAAGCTTTAGGGTTTCCTAGGGTTTGTATCTTTGGCTGGAACGAAGAAAACACTCTCTCTTCCACCCCTTTGAAGGAAGATCTTGGATGCTGAGCCTTCCTCTTCACCTTTTTAGGGTTTTATCTTTCATTCTTTCATTGTTATTCATCTAGGTTCACCATGAATATGGTGAACTAAACTCTGTATGTTTGTTGGGGAATCAATGTAATCTTTTGAAGCTCTCATATATGGAATTTGTTTTTACATCTTTTATTTAAGATCTATGCTTTCTTTCATCATTAGTTAGGGTTTTTCCTCTTTGCTTAATGCTTGCATTGTTTAACTCATTCGATGCATGATTATTGGTTTTGTCGATACGGGCGCGTACGGGGAAGTCTAGATCCGGGGAATTTCTCCCAATATTATATTGGTTGTCGTTAAGCTCCTGCACTTATGAACTGATCATTAGGAATGCTAGGAATTGTATGAACTCGTGATTAGGGAGAAGCCTTCTTGAAAGGTACTTTAGAGAGTGGCATTAACAATGATGATTTCAATGTTGAATTCCTAAAATATATGAGAGTGGATAAGATGAAATTGACCCCCAACAACATATTCATACATTTATTTCATTGAAAGTGTTTATCTTTTGTTTTTGCCATTGATCAAAACTTCATGCATACATATTTAATTTTCGTCTTTTGCATATAAAATCCAAATATTTCGTCTTTAAGTCTTAGCTAATCAATAAACCACACAATTAAACTAGGCCGTGAGTCCTTTGGGAAGAACGATACTTGGTCTTACCAAGTTTATTACTTGAACGATTCGGTCATACTTGCCGATTGAAAAACAAGTTTGTGACATCATATTTTGGTGTTCCTAAATTTGTCCATCAAGTTTTTGGCGCCGTTGCCGGGGACTCGTGGTTTAACTGGTTAATTTGTGTGATTGTTGATTATCTTTGACTTTAATTTTGAATTTCTGTTTTTATTTTCTGTTTTTTTATTTTTCGGTTTTTATTTGATTTTATTTGATTAGATTAGATTTTATTTTATTTTATTTTATTTTCTGTTTGTATTTTATTTTATTTTATTTTATTTTTCTGTTTTTATTTTTCTGTTTTTATTTCCTATCTACTTATCTTTTCAATTATATCCTTTGATTTTTTTTCTCTATCTTTTTGTGCTAACAATTGTTTTTAGGGTTTTGTGCCTAATGTCTGCAGAATGCAATTTGGTCAAGAATTTAACTATATGGGCACTCAATTCTACCAAAGTAATCTCAACCACTGGTGGGAACCTCACTCAAGCATGGATCAAAGCCAATTTTGGCAAGCTGCTGGACAATTTGAGAACCAACCACAACAACAATGGCAGCAACAACCCTTTCTATCAGGAAGTTTGGATAGGTTGGAGGATACCCTTCAACGATTTTTGAAAAATTCCGAGTCTACTCAGAAAAGCATTGAAGAATCATGTAAAAGAATGGAGATGCAACTTCGTTACATCAATCAGAGATTGAATGATGATGTTAATACTGAAGTTAACCTTAAGGAGGAAGGGCAAGTCATTATCACTGAAAGTGACAAGATTCTTGATGAGGAAAAATTAGAGGGAGATGAGGAAAGGGTAGAGAGAAAAGAGAAAGAAGAGTTGAGTGAGAAAGATAAAGATGAAGAAAAAGAAAAAGAAGTGGTTGAGAGAGAAGAGAGAAAGAAAATTTGTGTGAAAATAAAGAAGTTGAGGAGAAAAAGAGAAGGGAAGAAAAAAATAAAAGAAAAGAAAAAGAGAAAATTTGGGGAGAGAAAGCGTAAGAAAAAGAAGATGAGAGGAAAGAAGAAGGAATCATATGAAAAATCCCATCCTCATCTAAAGAAGAATCATAGGAAGGAAAAGAAATTCAAGTGCTTTATGGAAATCTTCAAGAAATTGGAGATTAAAGTTCCTATGATTGAGACACTGCAACAGGTTCCTGGTTTGATAAAATTTCTAAAGAAGTTCAGTAGAAAGAAGAAGAAAAAGAAGATGGAACTTGAGCTTTATTGGGTCAAGCTAGTGACATTAAAAGAGCGCTTGCTGGGAGGCAACATAGTGATTTAAGAACTTTTAATTTTTGGTTTGGTGATGTAATTTTGAACTTTTGGGTATTTTTGTTTTTGTTATAAGTTTGTTACAGGGTTTACATCTACTGATGGATGTTAGGCGGAAGAGTATCTACTGAAGGATACTATGTTTGTATACACCTACTGATGGGTATTGGTAAGAAAGATTTGCATCTACTGAAGGGTGCTGGAGGATTTTGGGTCAGGCTCGTGACGTTAAACAAGCGCTACCTGGGAGGCAACCCAGTTGATTGATTTTATCTGTATTGTTTGTTTTGATTCTACTTTAGTTGCATGTTAGGGATTGAATGTTTGAGTGATCTGAGAAATTAATTGCAGGGAGCAAGTGAGGGGCATGAGTAGAAGGCACCTAGGGTAAGCTAGGAAGAAGAAAAGCACAACACGAAAGTGCCGCTGAGCGGCAAATTGCCGTTGAGCGGTGGTATCGTAAAAGGGGCTTAGGTTGCCCCTTAGCGGAACCCGAGCCCATTAGGGTATTTTCATACCCTAAGTCACGCTTTGGCCTCTATTTTTAGATTCTTCTCTGCACACACACTCCTAAAGATTTTTCCAAAGGTTCTCTACATTTTTCCTTTCATTCCTCTTTAGAAAATCTCCCTTCCACTCACTTTTTCACTAGTTCTCTACATCTAAGTTTTATCAATCACTTTTGTTTTTAGAATAGGATTTGATGTACTGATGAGAGGGTCGCACCTCCCACAAAAATTGTGCATAAAAGAATGCAGTATAGACTAGGAAGTGACTCCTAGGTCGTCTCTCAAGGACCAAATTGTGTTCAAGTCTCAGGTCAAACACGCAGTGGGGGGGTTTTGAAAATGTTTTTGTGAATGCAATTGAACTAAAAAAATTGAAAATTAAACACAACCGAATATAAATAAAAGCATTAAAATGAATGAAAACACTGGAATAAAACATTCAATGCTAAGGAGCGTGAACAGTAAAATAAAGTGAAAATGCAACCGAGAGCGAGTGAGGTTGGCGGCTCTCCATCGCTTCCTCCAAAACATAAGGGTGACTATAATTTAAATTGCAAGGTTTGGAAGCACCGTGCAGTTCTAAAGTTCAATCCCTTGCTGCACTGCTTCTCCCTCCTAGCTGGAACGTAACTCTCCAATAAATCCCGTGCACAACAATGCTTCCAAGTAATCCACCGTGTGCACCTCTTCCTCGAAAGCAATTGAGTGCAGCATGTGTTGCCTCCCTTTCCGTGACACCACACCCTTTCACCTAATACTTCTCATTCTAGCAATACGTGTGCTTCCAAAGAAAGGAAATGAAATTGCTTCTCGTTGTCCGTGCTTTCTCTTAGCCGTAACATGTGTGCTTCCAATTTCAAAGAAAAATAAATATCTCCGTGCAGAACCCTTTTCTCCATCCTAAATGAAATTAACAAAACCCTTAAAATGAATAAACGCTACTTCCATCTAATCACCTTGAATCCGCATACTTCTTTAACTCTCAATCACTGTTTCAGCTGCTTCTAGGAAACAAAAATGAAAGTGCTTCCCTTCACTCAAAACATGACACCACTGCTGCTTGCTTATTCCATCCAGCCAGCCGTGACACCAAGTACTTCATCTCTCCGTGCAGCAGCTCACTCCTCAACGTGCTTCTCTAACGTGCTGCTGGGATCAGCACCTCCTCGGTTCAAGCGTTCCAGCACGTGCCCGTCATTCCAGCCCCAACACCGTGTGCTGTCCAAAAGAGTGTTGGATGTGGCAGCAGCAGCAGCTTGAAGACTTTCTTCAATCAATCACCGTGTTTGGTGCTCCCTGGACGCGAGCAAAATGAAAGTAAGGGGCTCTTCATTCCTCGCGTAACCCCGTGCATAAGCAAAGCAAGAATTCTAATTTATGGAATATGTAAATGAACGTGACAACAGCTGAACCCCAGCTTCAATCAAAAGGTGCACAAAACAAAAATAAAAAGGCAATGAGAAATCAATCAATTGAGATTAGCGTGGAGCTCTTCATTCACCAGCATAACAGTATGCACCAACTTTCAATTAAAAAAAACATTCTAAGTTCAAGTTCCGTGAGTGAGTGGCGGCTGGACGCCCAAGGGCCGTGGGTCACCTTTAATAAGGGTGGGGTCCACACAAAAACCCTAAGGTGCCAAAGTCATTTTTTTCCTTCACATTTTGGGTCTAATCTACTTTACCAAAAATTGTCCCAAAATGTAAAAGTTGATACAGAAATTCTAAACTACTAAATTACAATTTAATTAATTCTAAAATGTCTGTGTGGAGAGTCTTGGATTTATTTGGCATTCTTCCTGATGTCCCAAAATGTATTTCCAAAATTTTCCTGCACTTCAAAAATGCACTTAATCAGCTCAGAAAACCCAAATTAGCGCAATTACAAATTTCCGACCAAATTAAGCACAATTCGGAAAACGGGGAAATAACAAACAATTAAACACAATTCCCTGGTCTATTTAAGTGCAATAAACTAAATATAATTCAAGAAATAACGACTCATCAAAATAGACCACACTTAGTCTTTTGCACTCTTGGGCAAAACCAAGACGAAAACCAGGGGACTGCTCAAACATCAGGGAGTTGACACAGACTCGATAGACAGACAACAAAGACTCCAAAACAGAACACAGTTGCATAATTCTCACGAATTCTGGACAGTAAAAGGTATAGGCAGAATCCAACACAGAGTCAACGAAAGCAGATACTCCAAGAATCATCCAAACAGTTCAGTACAAGGAAAACATTCAATCAGTTCAAGAGATGAATCAAAAGCAACCGAGCCTCACAGATGCACACAATCAGTGTTTCTCTCAAGTGTTTAAGGTAAATCAATGTCACTCAATGCACTCAAGAAAGCAATCACAAATAGACTTGGCAAGCCTCTAATATCAACACTCTAGCACCTACGCATGTTCAAATCAAAAGGTCTTTTCATGGTTGTAATGGGGCCAAGGACAAGGCAGGATATATCTGGATAAGAAGCTACAAACCATAAGGAACAGAGGAGCAATGGGGAACAAGTGTAAACACATTCAAACACACCCACAACCTCTAATTCCATCCTCTTCTTGACTCCATTATTCACAATTATTCACATTTTTTTTTCACTATTTTTCTGCTCTCTTTTTTTTCTCATCCGGTCTCTTTTCTTTTCTCTATTCAGCACACAATTTCAAGAGACAAGATACACATATTTACCAAAACAAAACAAGAAGAGGAACCAACCAGCCAACTCATCAGAAACCCCCAAGAGACCACACTTGTTCCCAAAACACTTCCAAAGCTCAAAAATTCCCTAAGGTCAAGGTAATCATGGTTTTTCACTTAGGGCTAGTGTATGAGCATTCAAAACAAAGAAATGGGGGAAAGTATAGGCTCAAAAAGGGTTTTCAAAGGATTAGAACAAGGTAGGCTTATTTGGCTAGAGAGGCTCAAGAACAAAACTGCCTTTATCACTTCCAAACATGCATATCAATCAAGAATTATCAACAAGAGTCAAGCCAAGGCATATGTGCAAGCAATCAAGAGACATATCACACAAGAAAGAACATAAAGTGGCTCAAATTCTCACACAGGGCATTTGTGTCACAATCAATTCAACTCTCAAACATCATGATCATCTTCCAAGCAAAGAAAAGCAAGGAATCCACATCTCAGAGTATCAATGAAGTGAAGGAAAACTGACAACCGAACCACAATCCAGAATTTACGAAAAGCATGCAAAACTGTACACAAGACACAACAAACTACATAAAAACTGAAACATGAACAAAGAAACAACCTCCCCTAATAGACCACACTTAAACGACACAATGTCCTCAGTGTGTTACAATCAGTAGATCAAACAATCAGAACAATCATCAGATATCGACAAAGTGCAATAAAAGTGTGGAGGGAAGGAGAAAAGAAACTCCCTGAGTCAGATGGGAGGATAGGTGGGGTGGACCAAAGACGTCTCCTCCACCACTACATCCACTAAAGAAGGGTTGCTGAGGAAAGGCTTCAGTCTATGCCCGTTCACCTTGAAGCTTTTAGCTGTAGATGGACCTTGGATCTCTACTGCACCATAAGGGTAAACATTAGTCACAACAAAAGGTCCAGTCCATTTTGATCTCAACTTACCACCCATGAGGCCGAGTCTAGAGTTATACAACAAAACCTGCTGGCCAACCTCGAAGTCCTTTCTAACAATAGAACTATCATGGAACTTCTTTGTCCTTTCCTTGTAGAACTTCGAGTTCTCATAGGCCTCCAATCGGATCTCATCCAATTCATTTAGTTGCAACTTTCTTTCCTCTCCAGCTTGGTCCATGGAGAAGTTGCAAATCTTCACAGCCCAATATGCCCGATGCTCAATCTCGACCGGTAGGTGACATGCTTTTCCGAAGACAACCCGGTAGGGAGACATCTCTATCGGTGCTTTGTAAGCTGTCCTGTGAGCCCAAAGAGCATCGTCCAACCTATTGCTCCAATCTTTCCTGTTGGGCTGGACAATTTTCTCCAAAATCCTCTTAATCTCCCTGTTGGAGATCTCAGCTTGCCCATTTGTTTGGGGGTGGTAAGGTGTAGAAACTCTGTGCGTCACCCCATATTTCTTGAGCAAAGCTTGCATGGATCTGTTGCAAAAATGGGTTCCTCGATCACTAACAATTGCTCTAGGCACTCCAAACCTGCAAAAGAGGTGAGATCTAACAAAATCTACAACAACCCGAGCATCATTAGTCCTGGTGGCTCTAGCTTCCACCCATTTTGAAACATAATCCAAAGCAAGGAGAATATAAGAGAAACCAAAAGAAACAGGAAAAGGACCCATGAAATCTATACCCCATACATCAAACACCTCACAGAACAACATAGGTTGTTGAGGCATCTCTTGTCTCTGTGAAATTGATCCTCCTGCTCTCTGACAAGGCTCACAAGTGCTGCAAATCTTCTCTGCATCTTTGAAGATGGAAGGCCAATAGAAACCACAGTCAAGCACCCTACGAGTTGTTCTCTGTATCCCCAGATGACCACCAGGTGAGGAGGCATGACAAAACTGCAGGACCGCGTCAATCTCATGGTCTGGAATGCATCTCCTAGTAACCTAGTCACTCCACAGATATGGGTCATCCCAAACATAATACTTAGCATCACTCTTAATTTTAGCAATCTGAGCACGTGATGCTAAGGGAGGAAAAACAGAAGCAACCAAATAATTTACAATGTGTGCAAACCAAGGAGTGGGGTGAGAGTAAGAAATCATCAACAAACTCTCGTCAGGAAAGGTATCCTGTATGGGCAACACCTCAGCTTCATTCCCAGCTTTTTCAATCCGGCTTAGGTGGTCTGCAACCAAATTTCGTGCTCCACTCCGGTCTTCAATTTGCAAGTCAAACTCTTGGAGCAGTAGCATCCACCTGATCAATCTAGGCTTTGACTCCGCCTTTTTCAACAGAAACTTTAGAGCTGCATGGTCAGTATACACAATAACAGGTGATCCAAGAAAATATGACCTAAACTTATCAAGGGCAAAAACAATTGCCAACAACTCTTTTTCAGTGGTGGTATAATTTGCCTGGGCAACATCCAAAGCGCGTGAAGCATAGTAGATCACTATCGGCAGCTTGTCAATTTTCTGTGTTAAGACAACCCCTAATGCATAATTAGACGCATCACACATGAGCTCAAAAGGGGCTATCCAATCTGGTGCCTGAATGATAGGGGCGGTGGTCAAAGCTTCCTTCAGGCAATCAAACGCCTGCTTGCATCTGTCATCGAAAGAAAAGTCAATATCTTTCTGCACCAGTCTGGACAAGGGAAGCGCCTTCTTGCTGAAATCTTTGATGAAGCGCCTGTAGAAACCTGCATGTCCAAGAAAAGATCGCACCTCTCGCACGCAAGAGGGGTAAGGCAACTGCGAAATCACAGATATCTTAGCAAGGTCTACCTCTATTCCCTTTTCAGAAATGATATGCCCTAGAACCAAACCTTGTCCAACCATGAAGTGACATTTCTCAAAATTGAGAACAAGGTTTGTTTCTATGCATCTTTTCAAAACTTTTTCCAGACTGTCTAAACATGCATCAAAGGAGGATCCATACACAGTAAAATCATCCATAAACACCTCTATGCAATTCTCAAGAAAGTCGCTAAAAATGCTAAGCATGCACCGTTGGAAGGTACCAGGGGCGTTGCACAGACCAAAGGGCATCCTCTTATAGGCAAAAGTGCCAAAGGGGCAGGTGAATGTGGTTTTTTCTTGATCCTCAGGCGCAATATTTATTTGAAAGTAACCAGAAAAACCATCAAGAAAACAATAATGAGATTTACCTGCCAGGCGCTCCAGCATCTGATCAATGAATGACAGGGGGAAATGATCTTTCCTGGTTGCTTGGTTGAGCCTCCTATAGTCAATGCAGACTCTCCAACTGTTCTGCATTCTAGCTGGGATAAGCTCATCCCTCTCATTCTTCACCACAGTGAGGCCAGTTTTCTTGGGCACAACATGGATGTGGCTAACCCACTGACTGTCTGAAATAGGGTAGATGATCCCAGCTTGCAAAAGCTTGGTCACCTCCTTCTTGATGACGTCCATGATCACGGGGTTTTGCCTTCTTTGTGGCTGTCTGACTGGCCTTGCCCCATCTTCCAAAAGAATTCTATGCATGCATGTGGATGGGCTAATACCAAGTATGCCAGCCAAACTCCAACCAATGGCCTTCTTGTGCTTCCTCAGCACACCAAGCAACTTCTCCTCTTGAACAGAATCAAGGGAGGTAGAAATGATCACCGGTTTCTTCTCATCATCCTCCAAGTACACGTACTTGAGGTTATCTGGGAGCTGTTTCAACTCAAGAGTAGGTGCCTACAAGTCAGATTCATTTGTACTTCCTACAAAGTGGTTAGTGCATTCTGACTCCAAAGAATTCACAGGTAAAGGCGGAATACCTATCTCATCAAGCTCCAAATCCATATCCATGACAATTACATTATCAACATCATCCATATCAAAAACATCATCAACATCATGGATATCAAAATTCTCTTCAAAATCAACATCATTCTCAAATTCAGATTCAATGCATGTATGTAGAGAAGATAGAAAAGAATGCTCTTTCTTATGCAAAGAATCAGAATCATCAACAACATATTTATCAATAATGTCATCCAATGCATCGATCTTAAACAGAGAATGGTCCTCAGCTGGAAATTTCATTGCATCAAGGATATTAAAATGAACAACAATATCAGCAAATTCCATAGACAAAGTTCCAGCATACACATCAATCTTAGTTCGGGCAGTTTTCAAGAATGGCCTGCCGAAGATAATGGGAGCGGATCCATGAGAGAATCCCTCCTCCATTTCCAAAACATAAAAGTCAGCAGGAAAAATCAATTCACCAACCCTAACCAAAACATCCTCTATGAAACCTGCTGGGTGGGTAACACTCCTATTAGCCAACTGAATGACCACACCCGTGGTTTGCAAAGGACCAAGAGACAAAGATGCATATATAGACAAAGGCATGACATTAACAGAAGCACCCAAATCAAGCATGGCATTTTCAAATTTATTGTTTCCAATCACACAAGGAATGCAAAATATACCTGGGTCCTTGCACTTTTCAGGGATGTGCGGGACCGACTTACCAATAAGCGCAGATACATTCCTTCCCATGCTAATTCTCTCATTTCCCTTCATCTTCCTCTTGTGTGTGCACATCTCCTTCAAGAATTTGGCATACTTCGGTATCTGCTTGATGGCATCGAGTAGAGGTATGTTCACCTCTACCTTCCTGAAGGTCTCCAGAATTTCCCTATCCACCTCTTCCATCTTTTTGCTAGGAAGTGCCCGTGAAGGGAATGGTAGAGGGATAGGTCAGTCAACCAATGGAGAAGGTGCGGCAGCGGTGGTGGTGGAAGAGGGAGAAGATCCACCTGAAGAAGAACCACCGGCTGGAGAAGAAGATTCACCCACCTCAAATGCCTTGCTCGGACCGTCATGGTCGTTCTTTCTAGGACAAGTAGCAGGCATGGGCGTAGGTGTAGAAGCGGGCTCTGAAGGCACAAAAATCTGCTTCCCTGATCTAAGGGTTATGGCACTCACATTCCTTGGGTTCTGCACAGTCTGGGATGGCAACTTATCCGAATTCAGAGACTGCGCCTGGTTTATCTGAGTAGCCATCTGACCCATCTGGTTAGTGAGACTCTGTATGGAAGCTCTAGTCTCCTGCTGAAACTGCAGGTTTTGCATAGTCATCTGTCTCAATAACTCTTCCAATGAAGGTTCAGACGAAGTGGAAGGTTGGGCAACTGGTTGGGCAGGTGCCTCTTGTTGCTGCTGTTGTTGTTGCCTCTGGTGTTGTTGCATAGGTGGAGGCACATATCTGTTAGGTGCTCCAGCATTCTGGAAAGGTGGTGCCTGCTGTTGATGCTGTGGCGCATTGTTCCATCTCAGATTGGGGTGATTCCTCCACCCTGGGTTGTACCTGTTGCTGGATAAGTCATGATTTTGCTGTTGTTGCTGCCTGTTGTTGTAGATGTTCGTAGCATAAGCCTGAGGCGCATCAGAGGCAGCAGAGTGCTGCAAAGAAGGACAAGCATCTGTATAATGGTCACTAGAAGGACAAATAGCACATAGTCGTGCAACAGATGCAGATGGAGCTGCAGATCTCTGGTTGGTAGTCAACTGTGTCACCATCTTCGTAAGAGAGTCAATCTTTCCTTCCAACTTGCTTTCAACCGCTGATAAAGACTGGGCAACAACATCATGTACGCCCCTCACCACAATGGCATCATTCCTGGTGCTAAACTGCTGGGAGTTGGAGGCCATCTTCTCAATCAATTGCCTGGCCTCAGCAGGTGTGGTGTCTCCAAGAGCTCCACCACTGGCAGCATCAATCATACCACGGTCCATGTTGTTCAAACCCTCATAGAAATACTGGACAAGGAGATGCTCAAGTATCTGATGGTGGGGACAACTAGCACAAGGTGTCTTGAATCTCTCCCAATACTCATATAAGTTCTCTCCACCAAGCTGCCTAATCCCAGTTATGTCTTTTCTGATAGCTGTGGTCCGGGCTGCTGGAAAAAATTTATCTAAGAACAGCCTCTTCAGATCATCCCAGCTAGTGACGGATCTAGGCGCCAAACCATACAACCAATCCTTAGCAACATTTTCCAATGAATGAGGGAATGCCTTCAAGAAGATGTGCTCTTCAGGAACATCATGTGGTTTCATACTAGAACAGACAATGTGGAATTCCTTCAAATGCTTATGAGGACTCTCACCTGCAAGACCATGAAACTTGGGCAACAAATGGATCAGTCCAGTCTTGAGAACTGATGAGTCAATATTTTCTCAATTTCACTTAGCTTATTGTACCGAATTTAATCAGGGAATTGTGCTTAAATGTCCAGTATTTTCCCATTTTTCTTAATTGTGTTTAATTTGATCGGAAATTCAAATTTTAATTAATTTGAATTATTTGAGCTAATTATTTGCATTATTAATTGTAGGGAAATTGTTGGATAAATTTTGGAACATTTGGAGGTCAAAAGAAAGATGCCACATCAAATATATTTTAAAATAAAATGAAAGAGAGGTGTGGATTTAAATTGGGGGGTGCACATTGAGAAGCTGGATTCGTTTGGAGAGGTGCACACGGTGAGCAGCCACGCGTCCTAAAATGTTTCTTCATTTTAAAGCAGCCACATGCCATAGGTCACGGCCCACATAATGGAAAAGAGGTGCAGATTTTAATTCTCGGTGCTTTCCACTCTACACATAAACTTTTGACTTTTCAATTGGAGATGAGAAGCAACTCTCGGTGTGTGCTTATTGGAGGGGCCCTCATGGTTTTGCTACAAAATTAAAAGCACACGGCCTAGGGCCCATGAAGCAGCATAGGAGCAGGTGGTGTCACGGTTTGGGCCATTCAATTCTTCTAGAGAAGAGGCCTTCACACGTTCCAGCAGTAGGGGCTGTAGCTGGACAGCAAGCACACGGAACTGTAAGGGTGCACATCCAGCTTTCAAATGTAAAAGAATTCCACACGTTCACGGTGCATTCAGCAACTTGGAGAGATTCGGCCCACACTTGGCAGCACCCACGGTCCCATTTTGTTTGGCACGGTCCAGCAAATTTTGGAAAGGAATCCACGTCCAGCTTGGAGAGAATGGAGGGAAGCGGTCCAGAGTTGAATGGAGAGGTGCACCTAGCACATTAACGCCCAGCAGAGGCACGAGGAGAACACACAGCCGCCATAGTAGAAAGGAGTGTGACCTAACGGGGGAACAGCTACCAGCTTCACGAGAGTTTTCCTTGGAGCAAATTTTTTTTCATATATTGTAGAAATGGAAGGTTACGGGTGACGGCCTGGACGGGTTTGATGTGCACACTTGGAAGCTCCAGCCGCCACTCTCTCTCATTTTATTTTCCAGCTGCCGTGGATGGCTCTTTGCTTTGCTTTTGAATGTTATTTTGAGGGCATTTTAATGCTTATGCTTGAACTGAGTTTTTTTTTACGTTGTCACAATGGATGAGAAATGAAGCACATTTACTTCTCCGTTTAGTATTCTTTTTGCAAGCACAAAGGGATGAATGAAACATCTTGGTTTTTATTCCAGTAGGGAAATCAGTTTTTCTTTTCTTTCTTTAGACAGTAGCAACACAAATGTTTTCTTCTTTCTTTTGGATAAGTGTGGATGATGAGCTGAGAGAGAAATGGAGCGGTGACAGAGAATGAACATACGGGAATGGTGACTCTCGGCTTGCTGGAAGAAAAGTGAAGCGTGACTCACTTTGCATGAAGAGATGGAACGGTGATTGACTTTAGGAGAGTATTTCTATTAGCTTAGCTGGAGTAGTGAATGAAAGGTGGACACTTGGAAAGAAGAGCACGGTGTAGTGTTTCTTTCGGTTTGGAGCACAAGCATGGGAGCGTCCTGGAATGAAGCGGTAATGAGTTTTTAATTTCTTTCTTGGAGAAAGAAGTGAAATGGTGACACGTTTAGGAAGCACGCAAGGGGGAGAGAGTGGTATGCGGCTGCTGTGAAGGTGGATGGTGTCTTTAATTTTATTCAGAGAATAAAAAGAGTGGATTAGGATAAAGTATAGGGTGATGGGACATTTGGCAGAAATTGTTGGAGGATGAAGAAGTGATTTAAATGTGGTAGGTAGGAGCTGGATGAGCACGGTCACGTGGAGCTCTCGGAGGGCAGATTCATTTTCTTTTTAGAAGCTCACAGTGATTGATGATTTCACTTGGAGAAGTTGGCTGATTTCATTTTTATCTTTACTGTTCATGAATTTACTTTTAAGTGTTATGTGCGTGAATGATATGCGTTGGGGAATGTCTTCAATCAGCAATTTATTTCTTTACCTCAATAGTTGCATTTAATAGCTGAATTGCATTTGCTGAAGTGTCTACTGCATCCTAAGTGGTTAACGCCCTTTTTTCCAATTAAAGTTTAGTCTCGCTACATGTGCTCATGAATCGTGTTTTCATTCCAACTATTTTACTTTCGCTAAATTGTGCTTCTGTTGATGCGTTGAATTCAATAGTGTTAGATGAGTTTTCAGATTTTTCTAGTGCATTTAAATTAGTTCACACATCTTGCTTTAGGACCATTCAGTTTACTCTCTTTATTTAATTTAATGTTTTCAATTGTATTCGGTTGTGTTTAATTTTAATTTTAGCTTTAAGTTTTTCCGCAACAAAAAAAAAATCACAAACCCCCCCCACTATGTGTTTGACCTAAGACTCGAACCACATTTGGTCCTTGAGAGACGACCTAGGAGTCACTTCCTAGTCTATACTGCATTCTTATATGCACAACTTTTGTGGGAGGTGCGACCCTCACAACAAGAACAAATGGAACGTCCTCATCAGGATATTGGATGCACAAGCTTTCGATATCGAAATCAGGTGCAGCCATCTCCCTAAAAGTCCTCTCACGAGGTGGAGGTTGTGCCATATTGTTCTCAGTGTGCAAAACAACAGAATCAGAATCAGAATCACGTGCAGATGCAACAGATGTAGTAGATGCAGTATGCACAAAGTGCTCAGCAGTGGGATGCACAGTATCCAATGGAACAGACTCAAAAACAGACTCTAAAGATAAATTTCTAGAATGCCTAGCTAACCTATGAAAAGTTCTATCAATCTCAGGATCAAAGGGTGGTATAGGCCCAGGATTTCCCCTAGTCATGCACTAAGTCACAACACCCTAAAATCATGAAACGATATCACAAAAATTTTGAACACACAAAACAACCTAAACAAACAAATCACAAACACTCAAACATACAAGACAAACACAACACACAAACAACACCTTATCAACACAAAAGACCTAAAACTGAACCGTTGGTCCCCGGCAACGGCGCCATTTTGATGAGAGGGTCGCACCTCCCACAAAAATTGTGCATAAAAGAATGCAGTATAGACTAGGAAGTGACTCCTAGGTCGTCTCTCAAGGACCAAATTGTGTTCAAGTCTCAGGTCAAACACGCAGTGGGGGGGGGTTTTGAAAATGTTTTTGTGAATGCAATTGAACTAAAAAAATTGAAAATTAAACACAACCGAATATAAATAAAAGCATTAAAATGAATGAAAACACTGGAATAAAACATTCAATGCTAAGGAGCGTGAACAGTAAAATAAAGTGAAAATGCAACCGAGAGCGAGTGAGGTTGGCGGCTCTCCATCGCTTCCTCCAAAACATAAGGGTGACTATAATTTAAATTGCAAGGTTTGGAAGCACCGTGCAGTTCTAAAGTTCAATCGCTTGCTGCACCGCTTCTCCCTCCTAGCTGGAACGTAACTCTCCAATAAATCCCGTGCACAACAATGCTTCCAAGTAATCCACCGTGTGCACCTCTTCCTCGAAAGCAATTGAGTGCAGCATGTGTTGCCTCCCTTTCCGTGACACCACACCCTTTCACCTAATACTTCTCATTCTAGCAATACGTGTGCTTCCAAAGAAAGGAAATGAAATTGCTTCTCGTTGTCCGTGCTTTCTCTTAGCCGTAACATATGTGCTTCCAATTTCAAAGAAAAATAAATATCTCCGTGCAGAACCCTTTTCTCCATCCTAAATGAAATTAACAAAACCCTTAAAATGAATAAACGCTACTTCCATCTAATCACCTTGAATCCGCATACTTCTTTAACTCTCAATAACTGTTTCAGCTGCTTCTAGGAAACAAAAATGAAAGTGCTTCCCTTCACTCAAAACATGACACCACTGCTGCTTGCTTATTCCATCCAGCCAGCCGTGACACCAAGTACCTCATCTCTCCGTGCAGCAGCTCACTCCTCAACGTGCTTCTCTAACGTGCTGCTGGAATCAGCACCTCCTCGGTTCAAGCGTTCTAGCACGTGCCCGTCATTCCAGCCCCAACACCGTGTGCTGTCCAAAAGAGTGTTGGATGTGGCAGCAGCAGCAGCTTGAAGACTTTCTTCAATCAATCACCGTGTTTGGTGCTCCCTGGACGCGAGCAAAATGAAAGTAAGGGGCTCTTCATTCCTCGCGTAACCCCGTGCATAAGCAAAGCAAGAATTCTAATTTATGGAATATGTAAATGAACGTGACAACAGCTGAACCCCAGCTTCAATCAAAAGGTGCACAAAACAAAAATAAAAAGGCAATGAGAAATCAATCAATTGAGATTAGCGTGGAGCTCTTCATTCACCAGCGTAACAGTATGCACCAGCTTTCAATTAAAAAAAACATTCTAAGTTCAAGTTCCGTGAGTGAGTGGCGGCTGGACGCCCAAGGGCCGTGGGTCACCTTTAATAAGGGTGGGGTCCACACAAAAACCCTAAGGTGCCAAAGTCATTTTTTTCCTTCACATTTTGGGTCTAATCTACTTTACCAAAAATTGTCTCAAAATGTAAAAGTTGATACAGAAATTCTAAACTACTGAATTACAATTTAATTAATTCTAAAATGTCTGTGTGGAGAGTCTTGGATTTATTTGGCATTCTTCCTGATGTCCCAAAATGTATTTCCAAAATTTTCCTGCACTTCAAAAATGCACTTAATCAGCTCAGAAAACCCAAATTAGCGCAATTACAAATTTCCGACCAAATTAAGCACAATTCGGAAAACGGGGAAATAACAAACAATTAAACACAATTCCCTGGTCTATTTAAGTGCAATAAACTAAATATAATTCAAGAAATAACGGCTCATCATGTACTCAATTGGAAACTTTGTCTATTATGATGGTTTGCTTATGATTGTTGTTTGATAAGTAATGCCTGATGATGCTTTGATATTGATTGATGTTGAGAATGTGCACATTATATGCTTATACAGGTGGTTCACAAGCATTGTGAACAAATGCAAGATGTTATGATTGTGATTATGATTGTAAGCAGGATGTTATATGTGGAATGTGAATGAGCTTATATGTGAGGTTTTGAGCTCTAGAGTTGTTATTGTTGAATAGTATTACTGTGAAAGCATGAATGACTTTGCCCAGGTTTTCTATGATTGAATTACTTGCTTGTTTGCATCATATGATCAAGGCCATTTGTTGATAACCCTTCTATTAGCCAAATTCATAAATTGAGCCCACTAAAAGAGAACACTTTGTGTTCTATCCTTTTGAACCCTTAGCCTTGAACATACACTGAAACCCTTGATTGAAAATCTTTACCTTGAGTTAAGTAGAAGATCTTGTGTGATATTGTTAAATGTTCAAGTTTGGGGTTGTTGGGAAAACATGAAAAAGGAAAAGCATTGAGCTAAGAGCTAAAAAGTAAGAATATGCAAAGAAAAAGAAGCAAAGCTCAATGCAAAGGCAAAAGAAAGTTGGGAATGAATAAGATGATTGTGTTGTTATGATTCTCTTAACTCAAGGATTTTGTGATCCAGAAAAACCAATTTTCTTGTTAGCCCAGCCACATTATAAGCCATTGAAAAGTCCTTGTGATGATGCATGCTTGTGAATGTTTTTGATTGTGGTAAAATGAAAGGCAAAGTTGATTCAGGTGACATTGTGATAGTAGAGTGAATGAGTGATTACCTTTTATACACTTGTGTGTTGAGTGAAATACTTTACCTAGTGAGGAAATATTCCATTAGCACATGAACATCCATGCTTAATTGATTGGTCATTCATAAAAAAGAGCATTTGTTGGGTATTAACTGATTTTGTGAAACACTAAAGCATGTGCACATCCTGATTGAAATCTTGATCATAAGTATGATTGATGTTTTTACTTATCTTGAAAAGAAGATTTTTGAATGAAGTGAACCATCATATGAATTGGTTGAAGATGGAGTTACATCTTGTTTGCTTGAGGACAAGCAAAGTTCTAAGTTTGGGGTTGTGATAACAGTTGAAAAACTGTTATTTTCATGCTTAAAATTGATACTAAAAGCAACCTTTATACTTAGAAACTAGCTTGAAATCATGCTTTTCTTCATATTTTCATAAATAAGAGAGCTGGACAGGTTTATGCTTGATTTCAGTGTTTTTGTGCAGGTTTTAAGGTGAATTTGGTGAAAGAAGTGAAGAAGGAGAGATATGGAATCAGAAAAGACATCAAAAAGTGCAAAAGGAGAAGCCGAAGTCACCGCTCAGCGGCAGTTTACTGCTGAGCGGCACTCAGGAGCTCACGGGAGGACCGTTGAGGGGCAAAATGGCCGCTGAGGGGAAGAAACGTGACACGCACTTACCGCTGAGCGGCACTTTAATGGGCTTGGACCTAATTTTCTGTAATTTACGAATAATATATAAGCTTTAGGGTTTCCTAGGGTTTGTATCTTTGGCTGGAACGAAGAAAACACTCTCTCTTCCACCCCTTTGAAGGAGGATCTTGGATGCTGAGGCTTCCTCTTCACCTTTTTAGGGTTTTATCTTTCATTCTTTCATTGTTATTCATCTAGGTTCACCATGAATATGGTGAACTAAACTCTGTATGTTTGTTGGGGAATCAATGTAATCTTTTGAAGCTCTCATATATGGAATTTGTTTTTACATCTTTTATTTAAGATCTATGCTTTCTTTCATCATTAGTTAGGGTTTTTCCTCTTTGCTTAATGCTTGCATTGTTTAACTCATTCGATGCATGATTATTGGTTTTGTCGATACGGGCGCGTACGGGGAAGTCTAGATCCGGGAAATTTCTCCCAATATTATATTGGTTGTCGTTAAGCTCCTGCACTTATGAACTGATCATTAGGAATGCTAGGAATTGTATGAACTCGTGATTAGGGAGAAGCCTTCTTGAAAGGTACTTTAGAGAGTGGCATTAACAATGATGATTTGAATGTTGAATTCCTAAAATATATGAGAGTGGATAAGATGAAATTGACCCCCAACAACATATTCATACATTTATTTCATTGAAAGTGTTTATCTTTTGTTTTTGCCATTGATTAAAACTTCATGCATACATATTTAATTTTCGTCTTTTGCATATAAAATCCAAATATTTCGTCTTTAAGTCTTAGCTAATCAATAAACCACACAACTAAACTAGGCCGTGAGTCCTTTGGGAAGAACGATACTTGGTCTTACCAAGTTTATTACTTGAATGATTCGGTCATACTTGCCGATTGAGAAACAAGTTTGTGACATCATATTTTGGTGTTCATAAATTTGTCCATCACAAACACAGATACAAAACCATAAATTATGTTGTTAATCATTAGTAAAACACAGAACACTCCTCATTTCGAAGCTAAACACCGCTGAGGGTCAAAATCACCCCTCAGCGCCACCAGTGCAGCAATCCAGAACACAATGCATCAAAAATTTCAAGTCTGGCAAAGTGCCGCTCAACAGCAATTTACCCCTGAGCGGTGACTCTGCAGATTTTTGAAAAATCCTTTTTAACCTGTCCTAACTCCACCCACATGCAATTTTCAGTTTTCCAGATCAAAATCATTAAGTTCAATCGGTTCAAACATCAATTTAATCATCAAATCATGCATAGAAATCAAAACCCCTAAATTTTCATGCTTTAACAATCACATTCAAACTCAAGAACCCTAGAATGAACAAAATGCTTGACTTACTTGTGTGGAGATGGTAGATGAAATGAGAATGCTTCCAAGCTGAGATGCTCTCTTCCAACCCCAAACTTAGATGGAACACTAGTGAGAAAGTGAGTGAAAGAGAGATTTTCTCAAGAGGGAAGAGATGTGAAGAACCTTGGAAAAGGTATGTAGGAGTGTGTGTGCAGAGAAAAGTGTGAAAAGAGGAGCTAATGCGCAGCTTAGGGTATAAAAATACCCTAATGGGCTTGGGTTCCGCTAAGGGGCAACCTAAGCCCGTTCTGCAATAGTACCGCTCAGCGGCACTTTCGTGAAGTGCTCTTCTTCTTCCTTGCTTAACCTAAGTGCCTCCTAAACATGCCCCTCACTGGTTCCCTGCAATTCAATTTTCAGATTACTCATGCAAAACCCTATTATGCTACTACAATAAAACAAACATAAACAATCAATCAACTGGGTTGCCTCCCAGGTAGCGCTTGTTTAACGTCACGAGCCTGACCCAAAATCCTCCAGCACCCATCAGTAGGTGCAAAACTTTCTTACCAACACCCATCAGTAGGTGTTACAAACCTAGTATCCTTCAGTAGATACTTAACCACCTAGCATCTTTCAGTAGATGCTATATCCAACAAAATATTTACAAAAATAATGTCCAACTGATTAAAAATTACAAAACCAAAATAAAATCAAAAGTTCTTAAATCACTGGGTTGCCTCCCAGCAAGCGCTCTTTTAACGTCATTAGCTTGACCCAATAAAGTTCAAGTTCCTTCTTCATGGTTGATGTCCTTGTCCCACCAACTCCTCAGCTGTTTCCTGTGTATTGTTTTGACTCTTCTAGAATATGGAGACTCTATATCTATCATCTCCTTTTCTTTGTAGCCTTTTTCAACCCACAACTTGTTTTTGAATCTCACAGGTGTACCAAGTTGGGGTCTTCCTTTCATCCAGTCATCAGGAACTTTTCTTCCTCTTCCAATCTTTTCTCCTTTATGTACCTGAAACAACAAACAATGTTTACCTTTAACCTTGGGCTTTTCATCTTGATGGCTAGTCATGTGTACATCTTGAAATGCAGCTTTATGACTAGCTTCTTCCTCCTGTATCTGCCTCTCATCTTTGAAGACATCTACAACAACTCTATCCTCTCGGTCTTGGAGCACCACTATACCTTCGTTCACATCAATGATGGCTTTGGTCGTTTTCATAAACGGTCTTCCAAGAATGATTGGTATCTTTTCAGTCTCCATCTCCATCACCACAAAGTCTACCAAGAACTGGAGTTTGCCTACACAAACTATAATATCTTCTGCTATTCCACATGGTTCCTTTGAAGATCCGTTTGCCATTACTAAGTTAACCTTTATAGGCTTCAAATCAACGTCACCAATCTTCTCCAGTAAAGAATAAGGAATCAAGTTAACACTTGATCCTAAATCAAGTAGAGCTTTTTTAATCCTTTTCTTCCCAATGGTACAAGGAATAGAAAAGCCTCTTGGATCTTTCGCTTTTGGAGGGAATGGCTCCTTTTAAACAACTTTATACTTCTTTGCCTCATCATCTCTACGTCTTTTCTTTGTAGAGACATCTTCCTCAGATTTAGTATAAACTGTAATTTGTTGTAATATCTCCCTCTAAGGTGCATCATTGTCCACCATCTTGAATAATTCTGTAAACTCAAATTGTTTCCCTTGATTTATTGGAAAAGGAAAAATATCTTTACTCTCTATCTCTCTTTTCTCTCTTTTCTCTCTTTTCTCTTCTTTTTCTTTTTCTCTCTTTTCTCTCTTTTCTTTTTCTGTCTCTCCTTTCTCTAACTCAACTATCTCATCTTTAGTACTCTCTAACACTTTACATTCTTCTCTGGGGTTAACCTCAGTATTAGCCCCAAAATATTTATCTGGCCTCTCTTCCACCTGCTTAGTGATCTGACCCATCTGAATCTCCAGATTCTTGATAGCAGCTTCAGTGCTCTTTTGGGTAGACTCAGTTTTCTGTATGAATTGATTAAGATTTTCTTCCATCCTTATTGACCTTTCATTAAGTATAGAAATCTGCTGCCATAAGGTTGGTTGCTGCTGTTGCTTGTCAAATTGCCCAGCTTGCCCAGCTTGCCCAGTTTGCCCTTGACCAATACTTGGGTGTGGTTTCCACCCTTGATTGAAATTCCCTTGACGGTATTGATTGGCCATATAATTAACATCCTCTACGGCTTCTGCTGGAAAGGCGCATTGACCATTGATATGGTCAACCCCACATAATTCACACAACTGTGATTGAACCTGTGCGACAGTCTTTAACTCTTTAGGCAATTGTGCAAGCGTTTTTGTAAGAGTCTCCAGTTGTTGAGTTAGTATTTTATTCTGTGCTAGCAAGGCATCATTTGTTCGTAATTGTAGAACTCCTTTTTGTTGGATGGGAGCTTCTCTTTCACTGTTTAGCTCGTTGTCACTAGTAGCCATATTTTCAATGATTTCTGTAGCTTCCTCTGGAGTTTTCCATTTGATGTTTCCTCCTGCTGAGGCGTCAAGCATCATCTTGGTTTGTGAACCAAGACCTCCAAGGAAAGTTAGGACTACTTCCACTTCGTAGAATCCATGCGTGGGAGTCTTTCGTAACAAGCTTTTATATCTGTCCCATGCATGACCCAGTGATTCCTCCATGCCTTGCTTAAATGATGAAATCTCTTGCTTTCCTTTATTCACTTTTGATTGTGGAAAGTATTTGTTTAGGAACTTGGTTACCACTGCTTCCCACTATGTAAAGCTTCCCTTTGGAAAAGAATTCAACCAAAGCTTAGCATTTCCTCCTAATGAGAATGGAAACAAGCTAAGTTTGATTGCTTCATCCGGCACCCCATTTATTTTCACCGTGTTGCAGATCTCATTAAATGTTGTGAGGTGCTCATATGGGCTTTCGTGAGACAACCCATTGAATTGATTACTTTTTACCAGTTGGATCAACGCTGGTTTGACCTCCATGTTAGCTGCATTGACTCTTGGTCTTGCTATGGTGTTAAAATGCTGAGGTCCAGCTATATTTGTGTAATCTGCAAGAGTTCTTCTGATATTATTATTCTCCATGTTCTTAGTGCTATGGTCAGAACCTTGTGGTGATGGCTGCAACAGAGTTTCCGGAGGAGGGACAAGTTCTCTAGTTGTACGGATTCTTCTCCTCCGTCTACTCTCGTCTAAACCTTCAAGAAGAGGTTCTGCAGATTTCTTACTCCTGGTTCGAATTGCCTCCTGCATACACAAGAAAACAAAACCCCAGAAGAATTGGTTAGCACAAAAAGATATAAAAGAAGATATAAGATTCAGAGATAAAAACAGAAAATAAAATAAAATAAAATAAAATAAAATAAAAACCGAAAAAATAAAAAACAGAAAATAAAAACAGAAATTCAAAATTCAAGTCAAAGATAATCAATAATCACACAAATTAACTAGTTAAACCACGAGTCCCCGGCAACGGCGCCAAAAACTTGATGACAAATTTATGAACACCGAAAAACGGTGCCACAAACTTGTTTAACAATCGGCAAGTGTGACCGAATCGTTTCAAGTAATAAAACTCGGTAAGACCAAGTATCGTTCTCCCAAAGGACTCACGGCCTAGCTTAGTTATGTGATTTGTTGATTATTTAAGACTTAAGAACAAATTGATTGAAGTTTTATATGCAAAAGACAGTAAATAAACATGTATGCATGAATTTGATCAATGGAAAAGACAGAATGCAAACACTTTAATGAATTATATGGATGAGTATGTTGTTGGGGTTATCAATTTCATCTTATCCACTCTCATATATTTTAGGAATTCAACATTCTTTTCATCAATTGTTAATGCCACTCTCTAAATCACCTTGCAAGAAGGCCTATCCTTAATTACGAGTTCATACAATTCCTAGCATTCCTAGTAATTAGTTCTAAAGTGCAGGAGCTTAAAGGCAACCAATATGCTATTGGGAGAATTTACCCGGATCTAGATTTCCCCGTACGTTCCCATATCGACATAATCAATAATCATGGCAATGAATGAGTTAAACAAAGCAAGCAATAAGCAAAGAGGAAAAACCCTAACTAATGATGAAAGAAAGCATAAGTCTTAAAAGTAAGATGTTAAAACAAATTCCATATATGAGAGTTTCACAAGACTACATTGATTCCCCAACAACAATACAAGGTTTAGAATGAAAGATAAAACCCTAGAAAGGTGAAGAGGTAGCCTAAGCATCCAAGATCTTCCTTCAAAGGGGTGGAAAAGAGAGTATTTGCTTCGTCTCTGCCAAAGATACAAACCCTAGGACGTCCTAAAGCTTATATACTATTCTAAAAATACAGAAAAATTAGGCCCAAGCCCATAAAAGTGCCGCTCAGCGGTAAGTGCGTGAGTTGTTTTTCTCCCCTCAGCGGCATTTTCACCCCTCAGCGGATCCAACGTGAGCTTCTGAGTGCCGCTCAGCGGTAAACTAGTGCTAAGCGGTACTTGCGGCTTCTTCTTTTGCACTCTTTGATGTCTTTTCTGATTCCATCTCTATCCTTCTTCACTTCTTTCACCAAATTCACCTTAAAACCTGCATAAAACACTGAAATCAAGCATAAACCTGTCCAGCTCTCTTATTTCTGAAAATATGACCAAAAGCATGATTTCAAGCTAGTTTCTAAGTGTTAAAGGTTGTTTTTAGTATCAATTTTAAGCATGAAAATAACAGTTTTTCAACTGTTATCAGCTTGATTTCCTTGTTTTTGCAGGTTTAAAGATGAATTTGATGAAAGAAGTGAAGTAGGAAAGAGATTGAGATAGAAAAGGATACAAAAACTGCAAAAGATGAGAATCAACAAGTACCGGTCAGTTGAGGGGAGAACTAACGCTGAGGGGAAGAAGTCAAACACGCTAGTACCGCTGAGCGACACTTTTCTAGGCTTGGGCCTACTTTTCTGTATTTTTTAGAATAGTATATAAGCTTTAGGACGTTCTAGGGTTTGTATCTTTGGCTGTAACGAAGCAGAAACACACTCTTTCACCCCTTGGAGGAGGATTTTGGATGCTAAGGCTTCCTTCTCAACTTTCTAGGGTTCTATCTTTCATTCTTTCATTGTATTTCATCTAGTTTCACCATGAATATGATGAACTAAACTTATTTTGTTGTTGGGAATCAATGTAAATCCTTAGAAACTCTCTTGTATGGAATTTGTTCTTCAAAATCATCTTTATGATACATGATTTTTTTCATTAATAGTTAGGGTTTTTCCTCTTTTCTCAAAGCATGCATTGTTTAACTCATTTGATGTCATGATCATTGGTTTTGTCAATATGGACACATACGGGGAAATCTAGATCTGGGAATCTCTACCAACAGTATATTACCAACCTAGACAAAGGAGTATGATGGTTGGTTGCCTTTAACCTTCTGTTTATTATAATGCAAGATTAATTGCTAGGGAGACAAGACATTGTAAACTAGTGATTATGATTAGGCTTTCTTCACCGAGACATCGGGTTTTAAGTAATTTAGAAAGTGGCATTAACATTAATGAAAAGATTGATGAATTCCTAAATACAAGAGAGTGGATAGGATGAATACGATAAACCCCAACAACATATTCATCCATATAATTCAAATCACATGTTTTGTTTCTTCTTGCCCATTGATAAATATATGCATACATATTTACTTTTGATTATTTGCATTAAAATCTTAAACAATCGATTTTGCAAGTCTTAGCTAATCAACAAACCACACAACTGTCTAGGCTATGAGTCCTTTGGGAAAACGATACTTGGCCTTACCAGGTATTCTTGATACGATTTGGTTACACTAGCCGAGGCTTAATAAGTCTTTGACTCCGTTTTTGGGGCCTTAAGATTTGTTCATCAAGTTTTTGGCGCTGTTGCTGGGGACACGTGGTTTAACTAGTCTATTTGTGTGATTTTTGATTATTTTTGACTTTTTGTGAATTTTGTTTTCTGTTTTTATTCTTCTGTTTTTATTTTCGGTTACTATTTTATTTTCTTTTCTGTTTTTATTTTTCGGTTTTTATTTTCTGTTTTTATTTTCTATCTTCTTATCTTTTCAATTATATCTTTTGATTATTTCTTCTCTTTTCTATCTTTTTGTGCTAACAAAATATTTTTAGGGTTTTGTTTCCTTGTGTACGTAGGGTAATATTCAGACTAGAAGCTAAATGATTTTTGAACCTCTTCTTGAAGGCCTGTACGAAAGTAGAAGGAGGAGGAGAGTTCGAACTTCAAGAGAACTATTCCCTTCTCTTGAGAGACTCTTACAACCTTCACCACAAAGGTCTTACCATAACACTGAAAATATGCCAGAGGAAAATAATGGTAAACGGACTCTTGCAGATTACACCACTTTTGCATTTTAATAGTATAGCAAGACCGAGGGTCAATGCTACAAACATGGAGGTGAAACCAGCGTTGATACAGGTTGTGAAAAGCAATCAGTTTAATGGGCTATCACATGAAAGCCCGTATGAACATCTCACCACCTTCAATGAAATTTGTAACATCGTAAAGATAAATGGAGTGTCAGATCAAGAAATCAAGCTTAGCTTGTTTCCTTTCTCATTGGGAGGTAATGCTAAGTTATGGTTGAATTCTTATCCAGAAGGTAGTTTTACAAAATGGGAAGTTGTGGTTGTAAAGTTTTTAAACAAATACTTCCCACAATCTAAAGTCAACAAAGGGAAGCAAGAGATCTCTTCTTTCAGACAAGGCATGGAGGAAACATTAGGTCAAGCATGGGATAGGTACAAAAGCTTTTTGAGAAAGACTCCTATGCACGATTTTGATGAAGCAGCAGTAGTTCTACTTTTCCTTGGAGGTCTTGGTTAACAAACCAAGTTGATTCTAGATGTCTCAGGTGGAGGTAATATTAAATGTAAGACTCCAGAGGAAGCAACAGAATTGATAGAGAACATGGCTGCGAATGACAATGAAATGCATAGTGAAAGAGGAACCTCTGTTCAACCGAAAGGGGTTCTACAATTGCAATCAAATGATGCCTTGCTTGCTCAGAGTAAAGTTATAACTCAATAGTTGGAAAATCTAGCAAATACACTTGCTCAATTGTCAAAGGAATTAAAAACTGTTGCTCAAGTTCAACAACAGATGAGTGAACTATGTGGTGGTGACCATATCAATGGTCAATGTACTTTTCCGGTGGAGGCCCTAGAAGATGTAAATTTCATGAATAATCAATTTCCATACCGCCAAGGTAATTTCAACCAAGGATGGAAACCTCACCCAAGCATGGGTGAAGGTCAGGGACAATTTGGACAAGCTGGGCAATCAGGACAATTTAATAAGCCACAACAATAACCATCATTATGGCAACAGATGTCTACACTCACTGAAAAACATACAAAGTTGGAAGAAACTCTTAACCAATTTATGCAGGTAACCATCTCCAATTATAACAGCACTCAAGCAACCCTTAGAAGTATGGAGATGCAAATCGGACAGTTAACTAAGAAGTTGGAAGAAAGGCCTGATAGGAGTTTTAGGGCTAATACTCAGGTTAACCCTAAAGAAGAGTGTAGAGTTTTAGTAAGTGTAAATGTTGAAAGAGTTAAGTTAGAGAGAAAAGAAGAGAAAGAAAAGAGAGTAGAAGAAAAAGAAAAGAGAGTGGAGATAAAAGAAAAGAGAGTAGAGAGAAAAGAAAAAGAAGAGAGAGAAGAGATAAAAATTGGAAATATTCTTCCTTTTCCAACAGATTATGAGAGATTAGAGAAAGAGAGACAGTTTGGGCATTTTACAGAAATATTCAAACAATTGGAGGGTGATGTACCTTTGAAGGAGATATTGCAACAAATTGCAAACTGTACAAAACCCATGGAACAACTCTCCACAAAGAAAAGATATAGAGAAGAGGAGACAAATTATTACAAAGCGGTCAAGAAAAAGCTACTCCCTCCAAAAGAGAAAGATCCAGGAAGTTTCACCATTCCATGTGTCATAAAAAAGGAAAAGGTAAATAAATCCCTACTTGATTTAGGGTCATGTGTTAATTTAATGCCTTATTCTTTACTTGAACAAATGGGTGATCTTAAAGTCAAGCATAGAAAGATGAATTTGTTAATGGCGGATGACTCTTCAAAGAATTTGTATGGTATAGTAGAGGATGTTATGGTTTATGTTGGATAACTAAAATTCTTGGTGGATTTTGTGGTGATGAAGATAAAGGATGAAAGGGTTCCTATTATTCTTGGAAGGCCGTTTATGAAAACGACTAAAGTCATCATTGATGCAGATGAAGGAATAATGGTGTTTCAAGACCGAGGAAAAAATGAGGTTATTGATGCCTTCAAAGAGGAACAGCAGACAAAGACTAGTTATACAGCTACATATCAAAATGTACTCATGACTAGTCGTCAAGATGCAAAGCCAAGTGATGAGTCAATATTTCTTGAATTATATTTAGTTTATTGCACTTAAATAAACTAGGGAATTGTGTTTAATTGTCTGTTATTTCCCCGTTTTCCAAATTCTGCTTAATTTGGTCAGAAATTCGTAATTGTGCTAATTTGGATTTTCTGAGCTGATTAAGTGCATTTCTGGTTGCAGGGAAGTTGTGGAAACACCATCTGGAGCATTGGGATATGGCGTGACGCACTCAAAGGCTCAACATTTAGTCATTTAGATTCTAATTAAAGTTGTAACTTCGTTTTCTGGAAGCCTTTAATTAGAATTAGGTGTTTTGGACCCTTTTAGGGGCATTTTTGTAAAAAACCCCATTTGTAGGACATTGCCTTTTAGGTTAGGGTTTTTAATTTTTTTTGGGTGGACCCCACCCTTTAAAAAAGAGAACTCACGGCCTTAGAGAAGAACAGCCGCCACTGGTTTTTTGAGGGTTTTGGCTTTGGAACGTTTTTGGGGAGTTTGGAGAGCTTTGTACGCTGTTTTTCTCATTGAATGAAAAGGGGATTCAACACTTTTGCATTGAGTAGTCTTTTATCCTCTTGATTCCAACGCTGTCACCTTGAATAAGGGCATCATCTTTCACTTAGAAAAAGAACACGGAAATTCTGACATGGAGGGTTACGGCTAGAGGATTCATCACACTGGAAGCAGCCTCCACTTGGGAAAGAGGGGAGAGAGGTGCTTCATTTTTGGCTTTGATTCTCGGCCATAGCAGCACTAGGGATTTGGTTTTTCTTTCTTTTAAAATAGGCAACACGGTGATGGAGAATGAAAGGGAAGTCATGTTCAACTTGGTGCAGCACGTTCGCTGGAATGGGAATGTACGATTTATGTGTTTCAGACGCCACACTTACTTATTTTTCTTTGGCTGGGAATGTTTAGATTTTGAGGAAAAAGCTTACTTTATTTTTATGTTGCAAATTACACATGCCATTTTACATATTTTTTGTTCAAGCATTTTTTTTTTATTAAAGTTTTCATTCTAGCATTCTGCAGTGCACGTTTTTTTTTCTATTCCAGCAGTTCTTGGTTTTATTTTTATTCAGAGAATAGGAAGGTGATTTACTTGAGAGTGTGGACAGTTATTTCATTTCACGCTGAATTAAATAAATTACTTTGGACGTGATTTATTTTTTCATTTTGGAGAAGAGGTGCTCACGGTGATTGATGGTTTCTCTTAGAAAAAGCTGATTTATTTTAGTTGAAAGAATGTGCACAAGGTGTCAAATTATTTTCTTTTCTTGATCAAAGAGGAGAGCATGGTTATTGAAGGTAGGTGGGATCACAGTCTGAGTTGGTGCAGTTGCCATGTGGAGAAGAATTCATCCACTTTAGAAAGCAAAAGTGGAAGGGTGGTTAGTGATTTACGTGAAGAAAGAAGTGGCCCACGTGATGCATTTCTTTTATTTTCTTTAAAGAGAACACATGGAAATGTCATGGCCAAGGAGTATTTTTTTTAGAAGCATTTGCAAATTTCAATTTCTTTTGATAGATGAATGGGTTACGGTTAATGGTAAAGAAGTTTTATTTTCTTTTATTTCTTTTGCCTTAAAATATTTTATATTATAGGTTGAAATGATTTTTTTCTTTTTGGTGGTGAATGTGTAGGATAGATGACAATATTACGCATTTAATGTTTTAGCTCAAGAGTTACATTTTTACCGCTTGAATTATGTTTGGATATTTATCTATTGTAGTTTCCATTTTAATGCTTTCATTTATATTCGGTTGTGTTTACTTTTCATTTTTAGTCAAATTGCATTCACAAATCTTTCACAAAACCCCCTACTACGTGTTCGAGCTATTGACTGAACCACATTTGGTCCTTGAGAGACGACCTAGGAGTCACTTCCTAGCTTATACTGCATTAATTTTGCAATCAACTTTTGTGTGAGGTGCGACCCTCTCAACACCAAGCTTCAAAGGTAAAAATTGTTTCTTGTTTCAAGATAGGGAAGAAGATCAAGATAGCAAAGGAAGGACGATTCATGATGATTCAAGGCAAGCACAACCCAAACCTGGTAAACATGTGAAATTCAAAAACAGGTTGTGGATTGTTAAAGACTATAAGAAAGATAGAGTGGTAGAAATTGAGTCTCCACATTCATGAAGAGTCAAAGAGGTGGACCGGAAGCCGCTGATGAGTTGGTGTGATGACAGAAAGATAGACACCAACATTGAAGATGAAACTTGAACTTTAGTGGGTCAAGCTAATGACATTAAAAGAGCACTTACTGGGAGGCATCTTTCCCTTCATTAGTGGGTCAAGCTAATGACGTTAAAAAAGCTGATGACAGATTTTGGGTTCATTTTCAGATTGCTTTCCTCTCACACACTTCTAAACACTTTTCTAAGAGTTCTCTACATCTTTCCCTTCATTCTCCTTTACAAAATCTCTCTTCCACTCACTTTCTCACTAGTTTTCCACCTAAGTTTGGGGTTTGGAGAGAGCATTGTTGTTGGGGCTGAGTTCTTCATATTTATTGAGCATTTTCTACTCATAGTATCTTCACCCAATTAAGTGAAGCATTTTTCATTCTAGGGTTCTTGAAAGCATGAATTGGTATGAAATTGAATGTTCAAAGCATGATTCTTTAGGGATTTTGATTTCTATGCATGATTTGATGAATTAATTGACATTTGAACCAATTAAAATGCTTGATTTTGGTTTGGAAGTATGAAAATTTCTTGTGAGTGGAGTTAGGAAGTGTAAAAATGAAATTTTTCACAATTTGCATAATCGTCACTCAACGGTAATTACCCCTGAGCACGACTCTGCCAGACTTGGTTTTTGGCTTCTTTTTCTTGCTGGCTTGGTGCACTGGTTGCGCTGAGGGGTTTTTGTCACCCTCAGCGGTGGTTTAGCATGGATTTGGGATGTTGTTTATGGTTTACTAATGATTAACAACATGTTTTGTGGTTTTGTAATTTGTGTTTGATGTAGGGATGTCATCCTCTTCAGGCCAAAGATTGAAGACCACAACCTCCAAGAGGAAAGACAAGGAATCTGAACAACCTCATTCTAGTAGGTTCCTCTCTCGCAAACATGAGAAGCATTTTAACATTGTTCAAGATAGGAGACTCCTGATGGAGAGGAAAGCTGGAATGATACCTAACTTTGCTCCTCAGTTTGGAGAGCAAATAATGGGAAGAAATTGGAGGATATTGGCGACATACCCTGCACCAGCCAACATAGCAGTGGTAAAGGAATTTTACACCAATGCAAGAAAGTTGGGTGATTATCTGGCTGAGGAGTACCTAAGCTATGTTAGAGGCCATGCTATTAGGTGTGATCCTAACTCTATCAACAACTTTTTAGGTACTAAATGGGTTGGAGAGCAGTGCCGGTTTGTTCTTTGTATGGAGGAAGGCACTGATTTTAATGATGTGGAGAGTGTTCTATGTGTACCTGGAGGACACTTCCAAAGGAACGAAAATGGTGCAGTGGTGAATATCAGGAGGACTGATTTGACTCCTCTTGCTAAGTATTGGATGATATTCTCCCATGCCAACATTCAGTCGTGTCCGCATGTTTCAAACATCACTCTCAGCAGGGCACTTCTCCTCTACTGTGTGCTCAGAAATTTGAGCATTAACATTGGCCAAGTGATTGCCAATGAAATACAAATGTGTGCGAACACAATGAACAACAAGGCACCTATAGGGCATCCTTCCTTGATTACACACCTGTGCAAGATAGCTGGGGTGGATACTTCTGCTCCACCATTGGAGAGGCCGAGGAAATCCATTGATGAGGCTTATTATAAGCAGTATTGTGGAGGAGAGGAGGTAGCTAAGCCAGTTCCACCACAACATCCTCGTAGAGAAAGAAGACCAGCACCGAGTCAGGCATCTGTAGAGACTTATGAGGCAACGTCATTCCAGATGAGAGACATGTACATGTCTCTCATAGGTGCACAGATGCAGTCCATCCACAGAGGACAGGTGGCGACTGCTGAGATGATTATTTGGCTATATCATACACCTCCAGCACATAGGTGGACTATGGATGAATTCCATAGTGTGGTAGATTTGCTAGAGGAGCACACCCAGGGAAACAGAGCTGGAACAGCTGTTCTTGGCCAGTTATGTTGATGATTTACAATCTTTCTCCTTTGTTGTGCATGAAGAGAAAATATGTGATGTTGTCCATGATGATATCGGGTCCTAGACAACCTGGAAATGACATTGATGTTTCCTTAGCACCTTTAATTGATGATTTGAAATTGTTGTGGGAAGAAGGGATCGACGTGTTTGATTCACATGTTTAGGAACAGTTTCGTTTGCATGCAATGTTGTTTTGCACTATAAATGATTTCCCAGCGTATGGAAACTTGAGCGGTTATAGTGTTAAAGGCCATTTTGCATGTCACATATGTGAAGAAAACACTAGTTACCTTCAGTTGAACCATGGTCAGAAGACGGTATATACAAGACATCGAAAATTTCTTCCTCGTAATCATCCTTATCGTAGATTGAAAAAAGCATTTAATGGTCATGCTGAGGATGAGGTTGTGTGCAGACCCCGGAATGGTGAAGAGGTGCACAACGAAGTCAAAAACATTGACATTATGTTTGGAAAACATCATAATAGTACCTCTGCAAAGAACATTTGGAAGAAACGATCAATATTTTTTAAGCTTCCATATTGGTGTAAACTTGATGTTAGACATTGTATTGATGTGATGCACGTTGAAAAAATGTTTGTGACAGTGTCATCAGAACTTTATTAAACGTCAAAGGGAAGAGCAAAGACGGAATAAAAGCAAGACAAGATTTGGCTGACATGGGAATCCGATCTGAGTTACATCCACAAATAATAAGAAGACGCACCTATCTGCCCCTAGCTTGTCACACACTTTTCAAAAAAGAAAAACAAAGTTTTTGTAACTGTTTAAGAAGTGTGAAGGTTCCGCAAGGTTATTCTTCAAATATTAGTAACCTTGTGTCTATGCAAGACTTAAAGCTAGTTGGTTTAAAGTCTCACGATTGTCATGTGTAGATGCAACAATTGTTACCTATTGTTATTCGAGGCATATTACCTCCTTCTGTTAGGGGTATTCTGACACATCTGAGTCTTTTCTTTAATGCCATTTGCAAGAAAGTTGTTGACCCTCGAGGTTTAGATGAATTGGAAAATGAGGGAATAAGACTATTATGTCAATTGGAGATGTATTTTCCACCTTCCTTTTTTGACATCATGGTACATTTGATTGTTCATCTAGTCAGAGAAATTCGAATACATGGGCCGGTCTTCTTAAGGTACATGTACCTAGTTGAAAGATACATGAAGATCTTAAAGGGATATGTCAAGAATCAGTATAGACCAGAAGCTTCAATCATAGAGTGATACGTTGCAGAAGAAGCCATTGAATTTTGTTAAAGTTATATGCCATCTTGTGAACCCGTCGGTCTTCCCAAGAGCAGACATGAAGGAAAATGTGAAGGTAAGGGTGTTCGAGGTGTGAGAATTCAAAGTGTTAGCAGAAAAGAAATTGACCAAGCTCATTTGTACATCTTAAACAACACTGTTGATGTGATTCCTTACAGTTCTGACCACGTTAATGAAATAAAGGCAACAAACCCAAAAATAAATGAAAAATGGCATCTTAATGAACATGTGAAAACCTTCTTGCAATGGTTTAAGAAAAAGATTTATGCAACTCCACATGTTTCTGAAACTTTATTAAGGTTATCTTGTGGGCCGAACACAGATGTCATTACATATGGTAGGTACTATATAAACAATATTTCTTTTCAAACAAAGGTAGAAGATGACAAAAGCAGAGTTCAAAATAGTGGCGTCACACTACAAGCTGAGGCTGTGCACTTTGCTAGTTCTAAAGACAAAAATCCAATCACGGCATCCATCAGTTATTTTGGAATAATACAAGAAATATGGGAAGTTGATTACGTCACTTTTAGAGTCCCAGTTTTCAAGTGTAAATGGGTTGATATAAATTCTGGTGTCATTGAGAACAGTTGAAAAACTGTTATTTTCATGCTTAAAATTGATACTAAAAGCAACCTTTAACACTTACAAACTAGCTTGAAATCATGCTTTTGATCATATTTTTAGAAATAAGAGAGATGGACAGGTTTATGCTTGATTTCATTGTTTTATGCAGGTTTTAAGGTGAATTTGGTGAAAGAAGTGAAGAAGGATAAAGATGGAATCAGAAAAGACATAGAAAAGTGCAAAAGGAGAAGTCGCAACTACCGCTCAACGGTAAACTGCCGCTGAGCGGCACTCAGGAAACCACGTTGGCTCCGCCGAGGGATGAAAATACCGCTGAGCGGTAATTTACTGTTGAGCGACACTATTTTGGGCTTGGGCCTAATTTTCTGTATAGTTTAGAATAGTATATAAGCTTTAGGACGTCCTAGGGTTTGTATCTTTCGCTGAGACGAAGCAAACACTCACTTTTTCCACCCCTTAAAGGAAGATCTTGGATGCTCAGGCTACCTCCTCCTCTTTCTAGGGTTCTATCTTTCATTCTTCCATTATTATTCATCTAGTTTCACCATGAATATGGTGAACTAAACCTTGTATTGTTGCTGGGGAATTAATGTAGTCTTGTGAAACTCTCATATATGGAATTTGTGTTAACATCTTATTTTAAGATACATGCTTTCTTTTATCATTAGTTAGGGTTTTTCCTCTTTGCTTAAAGCTTGCGTTGTTTAACTCATTCAGTGCCATGATTATTGATTTTGTCGATATGGGAACGTACGGGGAAAACTAGAACCGGGGAATTTCTCGCAATAGTATATTGGTTGCCTTTAAGCTTCTATGCTTCAGAATTAATTATTAGGAATGCTAGGAATTGTATGAACTCGTAATTAAGGATAGGCCTTCTAGCAAGGTGATTTAGAGAGTGGCATTAACATTGATGAAAAGAATGATGAATTCCTAAAAATATATGAGAGTGGATAAGATGAAATTGATTACCCCAACAATATACTTATCCATCTAATTCATTAAAGTGTTTGTATTCCTCTTTTCCGTTTATCACAATCATGCATACATGTTTTATTATTGTCTCTTGCATTTAAAACCTACAATCTATTGTTAACAAGTCTTAAATAATCAACAAGTCATATAACTAACTAGGTCCTGAGTCCTTTGGGAGAACGATACTTGGTCTTACTGAGTTTATTACTTGATACGATTCGGTCACACTTGCCGAGGGTTAAACAAGTTTTTGGCGCCGTTTTTCGGTGTTCATAAATTTGTCATTAGTCATGACAGATGACCTTGGTTTCACATTGGCAGACTTGAACAAGATGAATTACACTGATGAACCATTTATCATGGCTAGTCAAGGAAGACAAATATTCTACGTAAATGATCCAGCGAATAAAAAATTGTCAGTGGTTTTAGAAGGAAAAAACATGCATGGACATGATGATGACGATGCTCTTGAAATACTTGAGACAACATCTGTTGCATCTAGACCTACTGAAGACCTAGTTGATGACGTTGCCGATGTCATGTAGGCAATTCGTAGTGATCACAACGAAGGCATTTGGGAAAAAACAATTAATTAATAGGTTGATATTTTGTTTTTTATTGACTTTATATGTATGTTCATCATAATTGAATTATTACTAACCTTGTATAATTTTTCAGGTATGTCGGCCTCAGACTCAAGATCGGGAAAGACCAGACATGGACGAGGCATCACCCGAGTGGTAGATGTGACATCTAGACGCGTGGATGGTCAGAGGAGACATGTTGACATCGACCCTAGATCAGGTCATCCATCAGGGCCAAATGCTGATAGGTTTAGGAGTTATCTGGGTAAGTTAGCAAAAAGTCATGTCTCTATCCTTCATGCATGTTGGGATGACGTCCCAGAGGTCGACAAGAACCTCTTATGGCAAGATATTAAGGTATGTTTATACTTCATGCAATTTGTGATATACTTCTCTTTTATGTTTTCTTTTGGAATAACATGTTTTTTATTTTAAACAACAACATTTTGATATTCCAAACACAATACAAATTAGAAAGAAAGTGCTATCGCATATAGCGATAAGATGGAGGGATTTCAAGACAAGGCTGACACGATTATATGTCTTTGGAGACAGGCAACATGAAAATCCCTGTCAGCAATATACATTCACAGAGGAGGATTGAATGCAGTTTCGTGCATCTAGAGAGTTTGAGGAATGGAAGGTATGCTTCTTAGCATCGTCTTTCATTGAGTTTTTATGATTTTACACTTATTTATATACATGGTTTCACAGGGTAAAAGGTTAGCCGCCCAAGAAAGACAAAGGCTAAACGATGCACCCCACTTGTTATCCCGAGGTGGTTATGCAAAACTGGAGAAGAAATTGAGAAAGTCTAGAGCGGATGCCTTGGGACTTGAGTCGCCGGACCTAGCACCTGCACTTGCTAGGTACGAGCTGTGGAAGGCTGCTCGGACTAAATTTGATGGGAACATGATATCTTCCTCAGCTGCCTTGATCTCACAGAGAATTGTAAGTTCAAATTATAAGGAGATATGTGATTGTGTATCTATCACAGCATGTCTTCTAAGTAACTTGGTTTTTTTATGTGCAGGATGACTTGGTTGAGCAGCAGACTCAGGGCACATTTGTTGGCCAAGGTAGGGACGACATTCTAATAACGGCCATTGGAAGGCCCGAGCACCCAGGACGTGTACGTGGAGTTCCTGGGGCGATTGGTCTTCGTGACTACTTTGGCCCTACACAGAAAACCCCCCCATCAATGAGTCAGGAGACACTGAGGCAAATGGATCTTTAGTGGGAGGAAAGACTCAACCAAAGCATGAGATCAATGGAGCAATGATTCATGAAGCAACTACAAGAACAAAAAGAAATACAAAGAGCGCTTGAAGAAAGGCTACATTCCATGACGCAAGGCAACATGGGGGCCGCTGAAACTCCCACACCACCTCGTGTCACCACTAGAGGATCATGCTCTGCTGTAGACCCCACTCAGTATAGCGGTCAATATGAGTTGTTGGTTGATGGGGATCCCCCACGCATTGTGGCTGTCGGACGAGTGCTTGAGGGAGGGTAGACTATTCATGGTGTTGCCATATTACCCCAACACGTGCGTGTGACCATTGACGAGGTTCGGGATCCCTAGGCTCAGGTGCCTATACCCACTCCAGAAATTAACTTTGTGGGGAGGCCATAGGATCATTTATTGCTTGGCCTAGAGCATTGATCATGTCACACATCGCTACTCCACAGGTATAATGTCTTTTTCCTTAGTATTTCTATGTTTATTCTTCAAATAATTGTTGATAACTCTTTGACGTAAATTCTTATCTTCAGTTCACACGTCCTTAGAAGCAGCCAATTCATGATACAATCATACATGAAGATGATGAGATGGCTGAAGCGGAGGATGATCCTCTATCAAAGCTAATGACAAAATTACCCAGATTGAAGAAAGCATCATTTGAACTATACTGAGATTTTAGAGTATTTGGTCTTCCCCCACGTGTGCCAGTTTATATCACATTCTCTGATGCATTGGAGGTGATTGGGGGAGACAAGATGTTGAATATTTCCATCATTCTGCTGTGGTGCATGTAAGATAGTCAATTTGGTCTTTCATATTACTTTTATTTACATTGTTATAGTTTCTAACAACTTAACTTTGTTGTTTTCGGTACATGGACACAATTGTTGTAGAGCAAGGTCGGTCTTCCATGTACGGCTTTGTTGAATCTCAAACCATTCAACCGTCTGGTAACATACTTCAAAACAGACAACATTATTTGCAAACATGGATGGATGAGTCAAAAAGAGACGTATACCTTATGCCATACATTGAGGGGTAGGTGTTGTTATATATGGTCATTTCATTATTATAGTTTCCTTAATTAGTTAAATAACTATTTGTCCTTCGTGATAGGTCGCACTAGCAGTTGATGGTCATCATTCCCAAACAATGTAAAATTATATGGTTTTGTTCGTTGCACAAGAGGATGAAAAATGACTTGAGAACCATGCTTCAAGGGTAAGTGTTTCTCCAAAAATGACTTTGAATTTGATGTTCACCTTCAACTTTTATGATAAATATAGGCATATTAATTATACTTTGTGTTTTCAATCTGTACAGAGTTATTGGTAAATCTCGTGGTCAACTGGTTCAAATTTTGTATCCAAAGGTTGTAAATCATTTATAGTTCTAATTCATTTTCTATGTTATTGAATGATCTAAATTCTTAACTATTTAGTTTGTCATTTTAGTGTAACCAGCAGCTAGAGTCATGGGAATGTGGCTTCTATGTGATGTGTTGGATTAAGACCATCATTCGAGTTGTCATTACAGATGACTGGAATGAGGTAATGATGTATACCTTGAATACATTACAAATCAAATTGTTCTTCAAACATATATGAAACCATAATGAATCTTTCTTGAATTTTGCAGTGCTTCAAGAGTACATCTCCTATACCAGAGCACACAATTAGGCAGATAAGGCAGGAGTGGACCGCTTATCTTCTGCAAAGATGGAGTTAGGAATAGTTTTATTTGTTGTTGAACATTGCTTAGTTTTAGTTTAAGTTTTATCTTGATAGTTTTGGTAGTGGATTATATTCTGGGACAATTTTCTGCTTTTCAGGTGTTGTTTTATTGCAAAAATAAATTATTTTTTAAAAAAAAAACACCTAATAGAGTCTATTAGTGCACTGTCTGACGTCTATAAACGTCCGGCAGTGCACAACTCGACGTCCAATGCGAACCCTAGCACAAAACCATTCAGGCATATGCTCGTCGGGGGATACACCTGGACGTCTGTGTAGACGTCTAGGGGAGTGAGGCGTCGAACATCTACATAGGCGTCGGGGCTGACACATCGGACGTCTATATACACGTCCGATGTCTACCCCCGACGTCTGAGCAACGTCACCCACAAAGACGTCAAGGGTAGGTCGAACGTCAAAAGGCCAAAAGAACGGATGTCTAAAGCCCTTCCTGCACTGAAGATGATGATGATGATGACACATTTGAGGATGCTGAAGATAATGAAGAGGAGGAAGATACAGATGACAACACAGACTGATGAGGAGCTAAGATAACATCTACTGATGGATGCTATCAGCAGTAGAGGAAGATCTTTTCTATCTTTGGTTTTGTAATATTGAACTGATTTGCTTCTGTTTTTAGAATAGGGTTGATGTACTCAATTTGAAACTTGTCTGTTATGATGGTTTGCTTATGACTGATTGCATGATGAGTATTGCTTGATGATGTTTGAATCTGGATTGTTGTTGAGAAGGTGCACATTATATGCTTATACAGGTAGTTCACGAGCTGTGTGAACAAATGCATGATGTTGTGATTGTGATTATGATGCTAAGTAGGATGTGTATGTGGAATATGAATGAGCTTATTTGTGAGATTTTGAGCTCTAGAGTTGTTGTTGAATGTTATTACTTTGAAAGCATTAATGACTTTGCCCAGGTTTTCTATGATTGAATCACTTGTTTTTTTTTGCATCATATGATCAAGGCCATTTTTTGGTAACCCTTTTGTTAGCCAAATGAATGAATTTAGTCCACCAAAAGAGAGCACTATGTGTTCTATCCTTTGAACCCTTAGCCTTGAACATAATTTGAAAACCCTTTTTGAAAAGCTTTACCTTGAGTTAAGATCAAAATATTATGTGGTATTGATAATTGTTCAAGTTTGGGGTTGTTGGGAAATAGAAAGGGAAAACGAAAAGCATTGAGCTAAAAGTTAAGCTTGTGAAAAGAAAAAGTAAAAGGAAAGAAAAGAAGAAAAAAAAAGCTCAATGCAAAAGAAAGTTGGGAATAATTAAGAATGGTTGTCTTTAGATGATTCTCTTAACTGAAGGGTTTTGTGATCCAGAAAAACCAAGTGTTATTGTTAGCCCAACCACATTATAAGCCATTGAAAAGTCCTCGTGATGATGCTTGCTTATAAGTGTTTTTGATTATGGTTAAATGAAAGGCAAAGTTGATTCATGTGACATTGTGATAGTAGAGTGAATGAGTGAATATCTCCTATACACTTCTGTGTTTCAGTGAAACACTTTATCTAGTGAGGATAGATTCCATGAACACATAAAAACATCTTTGCTTAGTTGACTGATCATTCATGATAATAGCATTTGTTGGATATTATGTGATTGAGCGAACACTAAAAACATGTGCACATCTTGATTGAAGTCTTGGTGATGAGCTAAATTGAGTATTTACTTGTCTAGAAAGAAGGATTTCTGAATGTGGTGAACCATTGAATGGATTAGTAGAAGATTGAGTTACATCTTATTTGCTTGAGGACAAGCAAAGTTCTAAGTTTGGGGTTGTGATAACAGTTGAAAAATTGTTATTTTTATATTTAAAATTGACCTCAATTACAATCTTTATGACTTAGAAATTAACTTGAACTCATGATTTTGTTGAATTATTTGAAATAACAGAGTTGGACAGGTTTTATGCTTGATTTCCTTGTTTTTGCAGGTTTAAAGATCAATTTGATGAAAAAAGTGCAAAAGAAGAGAATCAGCAAGTAGGAAAGAGATGGAGACAGAAAAGGACACAAAAAGTACAAAAGAAGAGAATCAGCAAGTACCGCTCAGCGCCAATTACCGCTGAGCGACGCTTTTCAGTACCCGTTGGCACCGCTGAGGGGAGAACTGGCGCTGAGGGGAAGAAGTGAAACGCGCTAGTACCGTTGAGCGGTATTTTCCGCTGAGTGGCACTTTTCTGGGCTTGGGCCTCCTTTTCTGTAGTTTTTAGAATAATATATAAGCTTTAGGACGTTCTAGGGTTTGTATCTTTGGCTGGAACGAAGCAGAAACACACTCTTTCACCCCTTGCAGGAGGATTTTGGATTCTAAGGCTTCCTTCTCAACTTTCTAGGGTTTTATCTTTCATTCTTTCATTGTATTTCATCTAGTTTCACCATGAATAACTTATTTTGTTTTTGGGGAATCAATGTAAATCCTTAGAAACTCTCTTGTATACAATTTGTTCTTCAAAATCATCTTTATGAAACTACAACAAAGAAGGGCATTACCGAAGGCTATCAGCCCTCGAAAACAGCCAGAAGCCATCGGAAAAGGGCATTTACAGACGAGTTATCGACGGCCAAAGAGCCCTCGGTAATTCCCTTGTCGCTAACATTTACCGAGGGCTTTCGCCCTTCGGTAATTACCGAGGGCCAAAAGCCTTCGGTAACTTCCGAAGGGAAAAAGCCTTGGGTAATTTCCGAAGGGCAAAAGCCTTCGGTTATTACCGGAGGGCTGAAGCCTTCGGTAATTACCTAACGTGGGTAGTTACCGAAGGGCAAAAGCCTTCGGTAAGTTGGAGTGAAATGTAAGGGAGAACTGTATTTCTTATGAAACCAACAACACAAACAGACTTGCATAACAGTTTTCAAGCACAAACAGGCCTGCATAACAGTTTTCAAGCACATACAGACTTGCATAATGTGCATCTCGAAGATGCCATCATTGATCAAAATCCATAGAACATCCATTCATCCATAGAACATGTATTTATAGTTAAAACATAAAACAATGTACTAAATTATGGGGTTCTAACATCCAAATCATCTAATTGATCTAACATCGAAATGATCTAAACTCCAAATGTTCTAATATCCAAATGTTTCTATAACAAGTAATAACAAAATCAAACTAATAATGTACATAGTTATCATCAGAATGATCTTTATCATCCTGCTCCTCTATTGATGGCTGGATTGGTGTGGGTTGGACTGATGAGGGTTGGACTGATGTAGGCTACTGAGGGGCAGCGGGTGACGAGGAGGCTCGTGGCTGGGTCGGAGGGATATTGAATTCATCCTCTGAAGTATCAGGCAACACTCTCATGACGAAGGCCTTAAAGTTTGTAAACTCTGCCCTCAAATAACTGATTTCCTTGTCACGTTGCTCCAGTGCCTGCGTGAGGCGGAGAACGACCTTGTTAGGAGTAGTGGTGGAAGAAGAAGGTTGGTGCTTCAGAGTACCTCCTCTCGATGTCGTATAGTTTGCAGCAAATTGTCACCGTACGCTCGTCCCTTTTTCTTCCCACTGATGGACAAATTTATGATCACCAAAATATGATGTCACAAACTTGTTGAACAATCGGCAAGTATGACCGAATCGTTTCAAATAATAAACTCGGTAAGACCAAGTATCGTTCTCCCAAAGGACTCACGGCCTAGTTTAGTTGTGTGGTTCGTTGATTAGCTAAGACTTAAGAACGAAATATTTGGAGTTTAATATGCAAGACAGAAAATAAACATGTATGCATGAGTTTTGATCAATGGCAAAAGCAAAAGACAAGCACTTTCAATGAAATATATGTATGAATATGTTGTTAGGGGTCAATTTCATCTTATCCACTCTCATATATTTTAGGAATTCAACATTCAAATCATCATTGTTAATGCCACTCTCTAAAGTACCTTTCAAGAAGGCTTCTCCCTAATTACGAGTTCATACAATTCCTAGCATTCCTAATAATTAGTTCATCAAGTGCAGGAGCTTAACGACAACCAATAATATTGGGAGAGATTTCCCGGATCTAGACTTCACCGTACGTTCCCGTATCGACAAAATCAATAATCACACAAATTAACTAGTTAAACCAGAGTCCCCGGCAGCGGCGCCAAAAACTTGATGGACAAATTTATGATCACCAAAATATGATGTCACAAACTTGATTAAAAATCGGCAAGTATGACCGAATCGTTTCAAGTAATAAACTCGGTAAGACCAAGTATCGTTCTCCCAAAGGACTCACGGCCTAGTTTAGTTATGTGATTTGTTGATTAGCTAAGACTTAAGAACAAAATAAGTGGAGTTTAATATGCAGAAGACGAAAATAAACATGTATGCATGAGGTTGATCAATGGCTAAAACAAAATACAAACACTTTCAATGGATTATATGAATGAATATGTTGTTGGGGTTTATCAAATTCATCTTATCCACTCTCATATATTTTAGGAATTCAACATTCAATTCATCATTGTTAATGCCACTCTCTAAATTACCTTTCAAGAAGGCTTCTCCCTAATTACGAGTTCATACGATTCCTAGCATTCCTAATAATTAGTTTATTTAGCACAAGAGCTTAAGGCAACCAATATACTTATTGGGAGAAATTCCCCGGATCTAGACTTCCCCGTACGTTCCCGTATCGACAAAATCAATAATCATGCATTGAATGAGTTAAACAAAGCAAGCATTAAGCAAAGAGGAAAAACCCTAACTAATGATGAAAGAAAGCATAAATCTTAGATTAAGATGCAAGCACAAATTCCATATATGAGAGCTTCAAAAGATTACATTGATTCCCCAACAAACATACAAGGTTTAGTTCACCATATTCATGGTGAAACTAGATGAATAATAATGAAAGAATGAAAGAGATAGAAAAACCCGAGAGAGAGAAGAGGAGAGCTGTCACCATCTCCCAATCTACCCCCAAGGGGTGAAAAAGAGAGTGTTTGCTTCGTTTCTGCCAAAGATGAAGAAAAAGAAAAAGTAAAACACAGAACACAACTCCTTTCGAAGCTAAACCACCGCTGAGGGCCAGAATTTCCCCTCAGCGCCACCAGTGCCACATTCCAGATCACAAAAAATCAGAAAAACCAAATCTGGCAGAGTGCCGCTCAGCGGCAGTTTACCCCTCAACGGTAACTCTGCAGATTTTTTTTAAAATCTTTTTTTAAAGCTGTCCTAACTCCAGCCAAATGCAATTTCCAGTTTTCCAGTTCATAATCATGCAGTTTAATCGGTTCAAACATCAAATATATCATCAAATCATGCATAGAAATCAAAACCCCTAAATATTCATGCTTTGACAATCACATTCAAATTCAAGAACCCTAAAATGAACAAAATGCATTTTACTTACTTGGGTGGAGATACTAAATGCAATGAGAATGCTTCCAAGCTAAAATGCTCTCTTCCAACCCCAAACTTTGATGGCACACTAGTGAAAAAGTGAGTCGAAGAGAAATTTTCTTAAGAGGGAAGAGTGAAAAGATGTGGAAAACCTTGGAGAAGGTATGTGGGAGTGTTTGTGCAGAGAAAAACCTGAAAGTATAAGAATTTGCGCAGCTTAGGGTTTAAAAATACCCTAGTGGGCTCGGGTCCCGCTAAGGGGAACTAAAGCCCATCTGCGAGAGTACCGCTCAGCGGTAAATTACCGCTCAGCGGCACTTTCGTGATGTGCTCTTCTCCTTCTTTTCTTAACCTACGTGCCTCCCATACATGCCCCTCACTGGTTCCCTGTAATTCAATGTTTAAAATGCTTATGCAAACCCTAACTAAAATAAACAAACAGAAATATTCAATCAACTGGGTTGCCTCCCAGGTAGCGCTTGTTTAACGTCACGAGTGATGAGAGGGTCGCACCTCCCACAAAAGTTGATTGCATAAAAGAATGCAGTATAGTACTAGGAAGTGACTCCTAGGTCGTCTCTCAAGGACCAAATTGTGGTTCAGTCTCAGATCAAACACGTAGTGGGGGGGGTTGAAAGTGTTTTTGTGCTTTGGAAATTAACTAAATTAAAACGGGAAATTAAATACAACCAAACATAATTGAAAACATTGAAATAAATTGACAAAGCATGAAAATCGAACTGTTCTACATTGCGACCAAACGGTCTCTAAAGCAAGTGAGGAAATTGGAAATACAAGAAGATAAAGAAGCCGAACATAATAGACAACATTAAAGTGAACGGAAACAATAAACCAAACATAATAGGCAGTGAAAGAAATCAATAAAGTGATGAACAATTCTAAAACGAGATGTGTGAACTAATTAAAATGCAGTAATAATAATAAAAAGTACGTTTGCCTAATAATGAAATGCACATTGCAATTTCGAATAAAATTTCAAGGTAAATTCATAAAGTGCTTGAACCAATTAAAATGCACGGCGCTAAAGAAATACGTTCAATACTCTTAAAATTCAATGTTGAACTAAGAAGTAAAATGCTAAATGAAAACCGTGAATGTTGAATCCATGAGTGAGCTGCTTCCGTATGCACATATGCGCGTCCTTCTTCAAGACTAAGTGATCAGCGTGTGCTTTTCTCCCAACCGAGAATCACCTCATCTCAAAATGAATAGAAAGGACGCTCGTTCACGGAACGAGCGTACCATTCCAGCCGTCCGCGTGCATCACTTCTTCCAGGACATCCAGGCGCATGCTCCAAATGAGTCACCAATCCCGTACGTTCATTCTCTCCTACTCAATCAACATTTCATTCTTTAATGCTTCCAGCCGTGACAAGGGGAACATGATGTGACCGTGTGCACTACTTTGCTGGACCGAAACTTCACTTTTCCTTCACCTAATCTCCGTGGCACCACTTTCATGTGCCAATTCTCTTTTCTTCCAACCGTGAATCATCTCCAACTCCACGTGCTCCTTTCTTGTAAAATGAATTCTTTCTTCTTTCCCAGGTGGCAGCTGGACTCGCTTCCCACAACCAAATTAAATGCATCAAACTTCAACACGTTCCAGCACAACATGCGGACACCATTCCCCTTCTTCCAATCAACACTTCCTCTCCGTGTGCACACCAACGCACCTCTCCCACCTAATCTACTTCATTTCAATAATTTCATGAACCAAATTGAAATTAAATGGCAAACTGAAAACGTAACGTGTGCTCAAGTCAAAGCAAGAAAATTTAATTTCATAAAAGCTTCCTTTGCAACAGTGTTTTCAGCCAAAGAAAAATTCACCCCAAAACCAAAACCCGAGAGAGACCCCCCAAAGAGAACCGAGAGCCAAGAGTGTGTGGAGGCTGCTTTCCAAATGGCGGCTGCACTGTCTTTTTTAAGGGCCGTGTGTCCTCATTTTTAGGGTAGGGTCCACACACAATCAAACCCTAGGTTCAAGTCATTAATTTCTAATTTTTGGGTCTACTCTAATTTACCAAAAATTGACCCAAAATATAAGAGTTGATACAGAAATTCTAAACTACTGAATTACAATTTAATTAATTCTAAAATGTCTGTGTGGAGAGTCTTGAATTTATTTGGCATTCTTCCTGATGTCCCAAAATGTATTTCCGAAATTTTCCCTACAATTAATAATGCAAATAATTAGCTCAAATCATTCAAATTAATTAAAATAAGAATTTCTGATCAAATTAAGCACAATTAGGAAAAATGGGAAAATACTGGACATTTAAGCACAATTCCCTAATTAAATTCGGTACAATAAACTAAGTGAAGTGAATAAAATATTGACTCATCAAAATAGACCACACTTAGTCTTTTGCACTCCTGGGCAAAATCAAGACGCAGATCAAGGAATAGTTCAAAGGACATCCAGGGTATGACACCAACTTAGCACACAGAAAACAAAGACTCGCAAGGAAACAAACAGAATTTACACAGTCCTCAAGAAATCTGGACAGAGAAAAGAAGTAGACAATTCCAACACAGAATGAATCAGAAAAGAAGTATATCATTTTGATGAGAGGGTCGCACCTCCCAACAAAAGTTATGCATAAAAGAATGCAGTACAGTACTAGGAAGTGACTCCTAGGTCGTCTCTCAAGGACCAATTTGGGTTCAGTCTCAGATCAAACACGCAGTGGGGGGGGGTTTGTGAAAAATTTGTGAATGCGGATGAACTAAATTAAAACACTAATGCAAATGGAAATGTAAAAACGGTCTCAATTACAAAATTAAAGCAGTTGGTCACTAAAGCTAACATTACTACTAAATCAAATAAAACTTGCGTGACTCACTTAAATTGAAATTGCTAAACTAGAAAACGTAACATTGAAAGTGACAAGCATGTGAAATAAAATTAAATGTCCAAGGTGCGAAAAACGGCAGCAAAACTAGAACATTCAATGCAAAAATTTTAACAAAAAAAAAAAAATGAAAAGTAACTTTCGTCATGATGAGCATCGAAAGAAGCAATTGGCAAATTAGAAAAGCATGACTTAAAAGTTATCAAGCATGCATGTATTCAATATGAAAATTATAACCAAACTTAACTATAAGATTAAGCATTAAAATAATAATAAAGTAGACCCTGGAGCTCCTCTGGACGTGGTAGCAGTCCTATTCTAATTGGATGAAAATTTAAATCCATGTGCTTCCAAAGGCTGTAGGTGAAATGAATCACCGCCTCTCCTTGCTCCAAAATGAATTCAGCCCGTGACATATGTCCATTTTTCTAATTCCCGTGCACACCAAAATCCATCACCGCTCCATGATTCCACTCCTTCACCATTTCTCTTTTTCTCCAATAAAATATTTCCAGCAAAAGATAAACTCCTTCCAGCCGTGCACCACATCACACGAACTCCATCACCGTTTCAGCATTCAAAGGAAAAGAAAGAAAGCTTCTAATATTCTCCATCTAGCACCGCTTCTCCAGCTTGCTTATCAAAATGAGACCAGCGTTAACATTTCTTAATGAAATCAGCGTTCAAGAGGAAACCAACATGAATGTGAATAAATTTTGTAACAACGTGCACAAGACAAAGCGAAAAATAAAATTTGTCTTCATTCCCAACAGTGTTTTTAGTTCCCCGGGGCCATTTCAAAACAGAAACCTAAAAACTAAAAAAAAAAACACCAGAGTGGGTGGCGGCTAGAGCTTCCAGGTGTGCCCCCCCCGTTAGGTCACTCCCCTTTCTACCGTGGCGGCTGGTTTATTTCAACGTGTGCCTGCTGGACTTGTTGCCCTTGATTGTCCGTAATTTGCTGGATGTAACACCTTTCTTTAGTCCAAGCACCTCCCTTGCTGGACGGACGTGCAACTGAAATCCCAGCTCCTCTCTGCCAGCGTGTGCTCTCAAGTGTTGCTGGACCGAGAAGGGTGGACCTCATGCTGCTGTGCTGGCCCAAGTGCGTGGAATGTTGAAGCTGCTGGGTGCACCCCTCTTTGCTGGATGGCTCAAGTGTGGACGTGGAAGCTGTTCTCCAAGGATGTGTGTGGATGCAGACCGTGTGCTTGCTGGACCCGTGAAGGCCGTGTGGTTGCTTCACGTTACCACTTCATTTGCTGGACGCACCCCATTCTCATGGGCCTCCGTGTGCTACTTCTCCATGTGCAACCCCAAAAAAAAAAAATAAATCCACACCTCCTCTCTCATCTTAGTTTAAAGTATAATTGATGTGGCATTTTCTTTTCACCTCCAAATGTCCCAAATATTGTCCAATAATTTCCCTACAATTAATAATAAAAATAATTAGCTCAAATAATTCAAATTAGTTAAAATAAGAATTTCCGATCAAATTAAGCACAATTAGGAAAAATGGGAAAATACTGGACATTTAAGCACAATTCCCTAATTAAATTCGGTACAATAAGCTAAGTGAAATTGAGAAAATATTGACTCATCAAAATAGACCACACTTAGTCTTTTGCACTCCTGGGCAAAATCAAGACGAAAACCAGGGAACTACTCAAACATCAGGGAGGTGACACAGACTCGACAGACAGACAACAAAGACTCCAAAACAGGAACAGAAACAAAATTACACAGTTCTCCAGGAATCTGGACCAAGAAAGGAAGTAGACAATATCCAACACATAATCAATCAGAGAAAGCAGATACTCATGAAATCATCCAAGCAATTCAAGACATGGCAAAATGATCAATCAGCTCAAGAGGTGAATCAAAAGTAACAAAACCTCACAGATGCACTATCAGTGTTTCTCTCAAGTGTCTAAGATAAGCAATGTCAACTCAATGCACTCGAGAAAGCAAACACAAACAGACTTGGCAAGCCTCTAATATCAACACTCAAAACATATGCATGTTCAAATCAAAAGGTCTTTTCATGGTTGTAATGGGGCCAAGGACAAGGGAGGATATAATATGGATGAGAAGCTATAAACCAAAAGAAATAGAGGAGCAATGGGGAACAAGTGTAAACACAATCAACTCACACCCAGACCTCTAATTCAATCCTCTTCTTGACTCCATTATTCACAAATTTTTTTTTTTTTCATTTTTCTCTATATTTTTTTTTTCATCTTGTCTCTTTCCTTATCTTTCTGTTTAGCACACAACTATAAGAGACAAGATATAAATCATATTTCCAACAACAAACAAGAAGAGGAACCAACTAGCCAATTCATCAGAATCCCCAAGGAGACCACACTTGTTCCCAAAACACTTCCAAAGCTCCAAAATTCCCTAAGGTTAAGGTAATCATGGTTTTTCACTCAGGGCTAGTGTATGAGCTTCAAAACAAAGAAATAGGGGAAAGTATAGGCTCAAAAGGGGTTATCAAAGGATCAAAACAAGGTAAGCTTATTTGGCTAGAGAGGCTCAAGAACAAAATTTCCTTTATCACTTCCAAACATGCATATCAATCAAGAATCATCAAAAAGAGTCAAGCCAATGCATATGCGCAAGCAATCAAGAGATATATCACACACAAGAAAGAACATAAAGTGGCTCAAATCTCACACAGGGTAATTCTGTCACAATCAATTCAACTCTCAAAAATCATAACCATCTTCCCAAGCAAAGAAAAGCAAGGATTTCAAACAAATCAGAGTATCAATGAACTGAAAGACACATCTACAACCTAAACAAAGTCCAGAAATCAAGAGAAACATGTAAAACTGTACACAAGACACGACAAAAATAACCTAGAAAAGAAAAAAAAAATTTAACCAAGAAAACAAAAACTAACAAAGACAAATAAAAATCTCCCCCAATAGACCACACTTAAACTACACAGTGTCCTCAATGTGTCACAATCAGCAGATCAAACAATCAGAACAGTCATCAGATATCGACAAAGTGCAATAAAAGTCAGGAAAAGGGGAGAAAAGAGAAAGAAAACTCCCCTGGTCATGGTGGCAGTTGCCAATTTTGGACTTTCAGGGAGATGTCTTCCACCACAGTATCCAGCAAGAAGGTTTTGAGGACGAACTGCTTCATCCTCCAGATTTGATCGAGCAGGGAGATATCATCCACAGCTGGATCTAAGAAGCAAAGATTGTTGATGAGCAGGTTCAGCTGGTGCCTATTGATCTTGAAGCTTTTGTCAGTGTTAGCACCTTTATTTTCCACTGTGGGTGTTTGTCTATCAAATTCATGTGTACCTCCTGCAACATGGTTAGTGCGATGTGTTTCCAAAGAAATGATATGCAGGGGTATAACACCCAATCCCAGTGTAACAGGCTGAACAACAGATATACTCTCAGAACATGAATCAATTTCAAATTCAAAAGCAATATCAACAACAGACTCAGATTCATGTTCAGTGCATGGAGAATAAACATTTGGATGTGATAGCAAAAAGTGGTTCTCATCATGCAGAGAAGGACAATTAAGAACAGACTCATCAACAATATAATCATCAACACACCTATCAACATCATAATCATGCATCGCACAATCATCAACAGAATAATCAATTTGAGGTATGTTTACCTCCACTTCGCTAAAGATTGGAATAGTGGTGGAGGATGAAAATGGTCTACCTGGCTCAAAATTGCTGCTTATACCTGCCTGCTCCTCAAAATACTCATCACTCTCCTCAGGTGCAAGAGTAGGGACATAGGATGATGGGAAAGTAGATGGCACAATAGTAAGTTCATGACTCTTCTCCCCATCTTCTATGTTGATGCCACTATCATCATCATCTGGAATCTGAACAGTCTGAAATGGTAACTCTGAATCTTGAGACTGTTCCTTAGTGAGTTGAGTGGCCATCTGCCCTATCTGATCAGTCATACTCTGAATGGCAGCTCCTATTTCTTGCTGGAACTGCATGTTCTCTTGCCGAAACTGAAGGTTTTGCATGGTCATCTGCTCCAACAACTCCTTCAATGTAGGCTCAGAAGTAGAAGGCTGAGGAGCTATTTCGGCAGGAGCACTATACTGCTGACTCTCGTATTGCTGGACTGGTGGAGGCATAAAAGTACTCTGGAATGGTGGTTCTTGATATTGATGCTGTGGAGCATCATACCATCCCAAGGTAGGGTTATTCCATCCAAGACCGTTGCTGTAAGCATATTGCACAGGGGAAAATTTGCTCAGAAACTGATGCTCAAGATATCCCCAATCGGTAACGGATCTCAGAGGAAGAGAGTCTTTCCAATCCTTAGCTGCTCCTTGTAATGAATGCGGAAATGCGCTCAAGAAAATGTAATCAAGAGGGACATCTGGAGGCTTCATTGAAGAGCACATGATGTGGAGCTCCTCCAAATGTCTGTGTGGGCATTCTCCTGCAAAACCATGAAACTTAGGCAGCAAATGTATCAGTCCAGGGGTGAGATCGCAATGAAGATCATCCTCCTTAAGTGAAACCGGCTCACCAAGAGCACTCTCAGAAATTAGAGGATGAGTCATATTGTTCTCAACATAGAAGTCAGCAGAATATGAATTACAATCAGAGTAACATGCAGAAGGAGAATCATAATCAGAGGCACTAGCAAAATAAGCAGTATTCACAAAATCAAAATAGATAGACATGGAAAAAGAAAAATACTACAAATTACGAAACAAATAAAACACAACACATTTATACATGCAACACGCACACACAAAACAAAACATCACATCACATCACATCACATCACAACACAAGACAAAACACAACACACACAAACACAACAAAAAGACCTAAGACCGAACCATTGGTCCCCGGCAGCGGCGCCATTTTGATGAGAGGGTCGCACCTCCCAACAAAAGTTATGCATAAAAGAATGCAGTACAGTACTAGGAAGTGACTCCTAGGTCGTCTCTCAAGGACCAATTTGGGTTCAGTCTCAGATCAAACACGCAGTGGGGGGGGGGGTTTGTGAAAAATTTGTGAATGCGGATGAACTAAATTAAAACACTAATGCAAATGGAAATGTAAAAACGGTCTCAATTACAAAATTAAAGCAGTTGGTCACTAAAGCTAACATTACTACTAAATCAAATAAAACTTGCGTGACTCACTTAAATTGAAATTGCTAAACTAGAAAACGTAACATTGAAAGTGACAAGCATGTGAAATAAAATTAAATGTCCAAGGTGCGAAAAACGGCAGCAAAACTAGAACATTCAATGCAAAAATTTTAACAAAAAAAAAAAATGAAAAGTAACTTTCGTCATGATGAGCATCGAAAGAAGCAATTGGCAAATTAGAAAAGCATGACTTAAAAGTTATCAAGCATGCATGTATTCAATATGAAAATTATAACCAAACTTAACTATAAGATTAAGCATTAAAATAATAATAAAGTAGACCCTGGAGCTCCTCTGGACGTGGTAGCAGTCCTATTCTAATTGGATGAAAATTTAAATCCATGTGCTTCCAAAGGCTGTAGGTGAAATGAATCACCGCCTCTCCTTGCTCCAAAATGAATTCAGCCCGTGACATATGTCCATTTTTCTAATTCCCGTGCACACCAAAATCCATCACCGCTCCATGATTCCACTCCTTCACCATTTCTCTTTTTCTCCAATAAAATATTTCCAGCAAAAGATAAACTCCTTCCAGCCGTGCACCACATCACACGAACTCCATCACCGTTTCAGCATTCAAAGGAAAAGAAAGAAAGCTTCTAATATTCTCCATCTAGCACCGCTTCTCCAGCTTGCTTATCAAAATGAGACCAGCGTTAACATTTCTTAATGAAATCAGCGTTCAAGAGGAAACCAACATGAATGTGAATAAATTTTGTAACAACGTGCACAAGACAAAGCGAAAAATAAAATTTGTCTTCATTCCCAACAGTGTTTTTAGTTCCCCGGGGCCATTTCAAAACAGAAACCTAAAAACTAAAAAAAAAAACACCAGAGTGGGTGGCGGCTAGAGCTTCCAGGTGTGCCCCCCCCGTTAGGTCACTCCCCTTTCTACCGTGGCGGCTGGTTTATTTCAACGTGTGCCTGCTGGACTTGTTGCCCTTGATTGTCCGTAATTTGCTGGATGTAACACCTTTCTTTAGTCCAAGCACCTCCCTTGCTGGACGGACGTGCAACTGAAATCCCAGCTCCTCTCTGCCAGCGTGTGCTCTCAAGTGTTGCTGGACCGAGAAGGGTGGACCTCATGCTGCTGTGCTGGCCCAAGTGCGTGGAATGTTGAAGCTGCTGGGTGCACCCCTCTTTGCTGGATGGCTCAAGTGTGGACGTGGAAGCTGTTCTCCAAGGATGTGTGTGGATGCAGACCGTGTGCTTGCTGGACCCGTGAAGGCCGTGTGGTTGCTTCACGTTACCACTTCATTTGCTGGACGCACCCCATTCTCATGGGCCTCCGTGTGCTACTTCTCCATGTGCAACCCCAAAAAAAAAAAATAAATCCACACCTCCTCTCTCATCTTAGTTTAAAGTATAATTGATGTGGCATTTTCTTTTCACCTCCAAATGTCCCAAATATTGTCCAATAATTTCCCTACAATTAATAATAAAAATAATTAGCTCAAATAATTCAAATTAGTTAAAATAAGAATTTCCGATCAAATTAAGCACAATTAGGAAAAATGGGAAAATACTGGACATTTAAGCACAATTCCCTAATTAAATTCGGTACAATAAGCTAAGTGAAATTGAGAAAATATTGACTCATCAACGAGCCTGACCCAAAATCCACCAACACCCATCAGTAGGTGCTACAAACATAGTATCCTTCAGTAGATACTTAACCACCTAGCATCCTTCAGTAGATGCTATTTCCAACAAAATAGTTACAAAAATAGAGTCCACAAATTAAAAATTACAAAGCCAAATCAAAAGTTTTTAAATTCACTGGGTTGCCTCCCAGCAAGCGCTCTTTTAACGTCATTAGCTTGACCCAATAAAGTTTAAGTTCCATCTTCTTTATAGTTGATGTTGTCATTCCACCAACTCCTCAGCTGTTTCCTGTGAACTGTTTTGGTCCTTCTAGAATATGGAGACTCTATCTCTATCATCTCCTTCTCTTTAAAGCCCTTCACAACCCACAACTTGTTCTTGATTCTTACAGGTGTGCCAAGTTGGAGTCTTCTTTTCTCCCAGTCACTAGGAATTTCTCCTCCTCTTCCAATATTTTCTTCCTTGGGTACCTGAAACAACAAACAATGGTTACCGGCAACCTTGAGATTTTCATCTTTACGGCTAGTCATGGGTGCATCTTGAAATGCAGCTTTATAACTAGCTTCTTCCTCCTTTGCTTGCGTCTCATCTTTGAAGACGTCTACCACCACTCTCTCCTCTCTGTCCTGGAGCACTACTATACCTTCATTTACATCAATGATACCTTTGGTCGTTTTCATAAACGGTCTTCCAAGTATGATAGGTATCTTCTCTGTCTCCATCTTCATCACCACAAAGTCTGCCAAGAACTGAAGTTTGCCAACACAAACTATAATGTCCTCTACAATCCCACATGGCTCCTTTGAAGATCCATCGGCCATTACTATTTTAACCTTTACAGGTTTCACTTTAACATTGCCGATTTGCTCCAGTAAAGAATAAGGTATCAAGTTAACACTTGAACCTAAATCAAGGAGAGCTTTCTTTACCTTTTTCTTCCCTATGGTACAAGGGATAGAAAAACTGCCTGGATCTGATGCTTTAGGAGGGAATGACTCTTTTTTAACAGTTATACACTCTTTTGCCTCATCATCTCTACGTCTCTTCTTTGTAGAGATTTCTTCATCAGATTTTGTGTAAACTGTGATTTGCTGTAGAATCTGTTCCCAAGGTGCTTCATTATCCACCATTCTGAATAATTCTGTGAAGTCCAGTTGTTTCCCTTGATGGATTGGAAAAGGAAAAGTACTTTTGCTCTCTATGTCTCTTCTCTCTTTTGTATCTAACTCAACTTTATCATCATCAACACTCTTTACCACCTTGCACTCTTCTCTGGGGTTAACCTCAGTATTAGCCCCAAAATTTCTATTTGGCCTTTCTTCCAATTGCTTGGTAATCTGACCCATTTGAATCTCCAAGTTCTTTATAGCAGCTTCAGTGCTCTTTTGAGAAGATTCAGTTTTCTGTATGAATTGCTGAAGACTTTCTTCCAACCTTGTTGATCTTTCATTAAGCATAGATAACTAATGCCAAAAGGTTGGTTGCTGCTGCTGCTTATTATATTGACTAGCTTGCCCAGTTTGTCCTTGACCAATGCTTGGGTGTGGTTTCCACCCTTGATTGTAGTTCCCTCACTACAAGAAATTGGTGTTTTACCGAAGGGTATTTACAGACGGCCTCAAGGCCTTCGGTAAAAGTGTATTACCGAAGGCCATTTAGAGTATTACCGAAGGTGATGAAGAGGGTCGCACCTCCCAACAAAAGTTGTGCATAAAAGAATGCAGTATATTACTAGGAAGTGACTCCTAGGTCGTCTCTCAAGGACCAAATGTGGTTCAAGTCTTAGGTCAAACACGTAGTGGGGGGGTTTGAAGATTTTTGTTTTTGTGAATGCAAGTGATCTAAATCAAAACAGGAACATAAACACGGATGTAAACACAATATTAAAACGGTTGGTCACTTAAGCTAACATCATAACTAAATTAAGGAAAAATTGCATCACTGACTCGAAAAGCATTTGTTAATTCAGAAAAATTATCATTGCAGCGGGAATAAAAAAAAAATATAACGTTCAACCTAATAGTTGAAAGGCACATTATAGCTTGGATCTCCGTGCAGTTGGAATAAAACTTCAAAGCAAAAGTGTGTGAAGCAATTGCAAATTCAACGTTGAACTAACATTTAAATGCATCAAGAATTGGATGCGGCAACTGCAAAGCTGAATGCGCCAAGAAGTAAAAGAAAAACCCTGTAGAGAATAATTAATCACTGCACGTGCTTCCTTCCTTCAATAGAAATCAGCACCTTGGAGCTATCCCCAATTGCTAACCGTGAGTTATGTTGCTCTTCTAGAAATTAAATGCTTCGTCTTGATTTTGTAAAAGAAAGAAAAACTGACTTCAAGCACCGCTTATGCTCGGTTTGCAAATAAAGGAAATTCCCTTGCACCTCATTCTCTCCCTCTCGGTGGCTGCTCCAACACATCATCGCTTGAATCAAATGAATGCTAGCAAAAGTAAAGTGTTGTCCATTCACGCTGCTCCACTTCTTGAATCAGCCTATTTCCTAGGTGGCTACCCTAGCTGCTCCCTAAACAACATTCTTTGTTTTCTACATGGCAGTCACCGCCCGTGAGCTTCCCTTCCTTGCTCCACTCCACATCAGCTTCTCATTTCATACATGATAAAAAAAACGAAACTCTTTTCTTGCACAAGCCGTGACCCCTAAAACCGTGACACCTACTGCTACCACTCCAACTCACTTTTTCACCGTGCAGCCTCCTTCCTTTCTTGAATCACCGTGTGTGCCTCATTTTAAATCAAAGAAAAGAAACGAAAAAGCTATCCGCTGCACCGCTTACCTCCATTCTCCACGTGAAACCCCCTTGTGTGCTGGAATAAAAGAGACTACAATGCATTTTTTTTTTTTGAATCAATTCAAAGCAGCAAGCAAATCACCAAAATTAAATTAAGGAACTCTCCATTCCTCCGTAACAGCGTGCACCATTTTTTTTCTTTTCCAAAATGTTCTTGCCAAAAACTAAAACTCCCAAAATGAGGGTGGCGGCTGGGCACCTCTCTAAGGACGTGTGTCCTCCCTTTAATAGGGATGGGGTCCACACAATAAAACCCTAGGTCCAAGTCACTAACTTCTAATTTTTTTAGGTCTAATCTAGTTTACCAAAAATTGTCCCAAAATGTAAAAGTTAATACAAAAATTCTAAACTACTGAATTACAATTTAATTAATTCTAAAATGTCTGTGTGGAGAGTCTTGAATTTATTTGGCATTCTTCCTGATGTCCCAAAATGTATTTCCGAAATTTTCCTGCACTTCAAAAATGCACTTAATCAGCTCAGAAAACCCAAATTAGCACAATTACAATTTTCCGACCAAATTAAGCAGAATTCGGAAAACGGGGAAATAACAAACAATTAAACACAATTCCCTGGTTTATTTAAGTGCAATAAACTAAATATAATTCAAGAAATAACGACTCATCAAAATAGACCACACTTAGTCTTTTGCACTCCTGGGCAAAACCAAGACGAAAACCAGGGAACTACTCAAACATCAGGACGTTGACACAGACTCGACAGACAGACAACAAAGACTCCAAAACAGAAACACAGTTGCACAATTCTCACAAAATCTGGACGGTAGAAGGTATAGGCAGAATCCCACACAGAGTCAATGAAAGCAGATACTCAAAGAATCATCCAAACAATTCAGTACAAGGAAAGCAGTCAATCAGTTCAAGACATGAATCAAAAGCAACAGAGCTTCACAGATGCACACAATCAGTGTTTCTCTCAAGTGTTTAAGGTGAATCAATGTCACTCAATGCACTCAAGAAAACAAACACAATTAGACTTGGCAAGCCTCTAATATCAACACTCAAGCACATACGCATGTTCAAATCAAAAGGTCTTTTCCTAGTTGTAATGGGGCCAAGGACAAGGGAGGATATATTTGGATAAGAAGCTTCAAACCATAAGGAACAGAGGAGCAATGGGGAACAAGTGTAAACACATTCAAACACACCCATAACCTCTAATTCCATCCTCTTCTTGACTCCATTATTCACAATTTTTCTCATTTTTCTATATATTTTTTTTTCTCATCTTGTCTCTTTTCTTTTCTCTCTGTTTAGGACACAACTGAAAGAGACAAGATACACAACATATTTACGAAACAAAACAAGAAGAGGAACCAACTAGCCAATTCATCAGAATCCCCAGGAAGACCACACTTGTTCCCAAAACACTTCCAAAGCTCCAAAATTCCCTAAGGTTAAGTTAAACATGGTTTTTCACTTAGGGCTAGTGTATGAGCTTTAAAACAAAGAAATGGGGAAAGTACAGGCTCAAAAGGGTTATCAAAGGATCACAAAAAGGTAGGCTTATTTGGCTAGAGAGGCTCAAGAACAAAACTGCCTTTATCACTTCCAAACATGCATATCAATCAAGAATTTTCAACAAGAGTCAAGCCAAGGCATATGTGCAAGCAATCAAGAGATATATCACACACAAGAAAGAACATAAAGTGGCTCAAATCTCACACAGGGTAATTGTGTCACAATCAATTCAACTCTCAAACATCATGATCATCTTCCAAGCAAAGAAAAGCAAGGAATCCAACATCTCAGAGTATCAATGAAGTGAAGTGAAAGACTAGTCTACAACTTAAACACAGTCCAGAATTGAAGAGAAAAATGCAAAACTGTACACAAGACACGACAAAAATAACCTAGAAAAGAAAAAATTTAACCAAGAAAACAAAAACTAACAAAGACAAATAAAAATCTCCCCCAATAGACCACACTTAAACTACACAGTGTCCTCAATGTGTCACAATCAGCAGATCAAACAATCAGAACAGTCATCAGATATCGACAAAGTGCAATAAAAGTGAGGAAAAAGGAGGAGAAGAGAAAAGGAAAACTCCCCTGATCATGGTGGCAGTTGCCAATTTTGGACTTTCAGGGAGATGTCTTCCACCACAGGATCCAGCAAGCAAGTTTTGAGGAAAAATTGCTTCATCCTCCATATTTGATCAAGCAGGGAAATGTCTTCCACAGCTGGATCTAAGAAGAAGTGATTGTTGATGAGTGGGTTCAGCAGGTGCCTATTGATCTTGAAGCTTTTGTCAGTGTCAGCACCTTTGTTGTCCACTGTGGGTGTTTGTTGATCAAATTCATTTGTACCTCCTGCAATAGGGTTAGTGCAATGTGGTTCCAAAGAAATGACATGCAGGGGTATAACACCCAATCCCAGTGTAACAGGCTGAACAACAGATAAACTCTCAGAACATGAATCAATTTCAAATTCAGAAACAATATCAACCACAGATTCAGATTCATGTTCAGTGCATGGAGAATAAACATACGAATTTGATATCAAAAATTGATTCTCATCATGCAGAGAGGGAGAATTAAAAACAGACTCATCAACAATACAATCACCAACATACCTATCAACAGCATAATCATCGACAGCATAGTCAAAATTAGGTATGTTTTCCTCCACTTCCCTAAAGATTGGAAAAGTGGTGGAAGATGAAAATTGTCTACCTGGTTCAAAATTACTGCTTATACCTGCCTGGTCCTCAAGATCTTCAGCAGTCTCCTCAGGTGCAAGAGTGGGACCATCTGAAGGTGGGAAAGTATGTGGCGCAGTAGTAAGCTCATGACTCTTCTCCCCAGCTTCTATGTTGATGCCACTATCATCATCATCTGGAATCTGAACAGTCTGAAATGGTAACTCTGAATCTTGAGACTGTTCCTCAGTGAGTTGAGTGGCCATCTGCCCTATCTGATCAATCATACTCTGAATGGCAGCTCCTATTTCTTGCTGGAACTGCATGTTCTCTTGCTGAAACTGAAGGTTCTGCATGGTTGATAAGAGGGTCGCACCTCCCACAAAAATTGTGCATAAAAGAATGCAGTATAGACTAGGTAGTGACTCCTAGGTCGTCTCTCAAGGACCAATTGTGGTTCAGGTAATAGGTCGAACACATTAGGGGGGGTTTGAAAAGGTTTTCCAAAAATTAAAGAACTTAATAAAGACACAGATGCAAACAAACTAATTTAAGCTAGCATGGTTATTAAACTAGGACTATTAAAAGCCTTAGATAACATTCAAACATCAAACACTGTTACAAACTGATTAACAAACACAGTTAAAAATAATTAAATGCAACACTAACTCAAACACATAAACTCAACCTATTAATTAAATTAATTAAAAACCAAAGAAATCAACAAGCCTAATTTAATCCTAGCAAATTACTTGTCATAATGGCAATTAACAAATGAATTTAAAAGTCCAATTGGCCAAAGAAAGAACACATGGCCGTGAGTCATCATGCACCCAAGTCAAACTTCAATTTCACCTTAAATAAGCCACAAAATGTGTTGACTTCTTCTCCCATGTGCACCATTTTTCAAGAAATTAAGCATGTGCCTTCCACACTCTCCAAGACCGTCCCCTCTCTCCTTCCATGCAGCAAAGAAATGATTTTATACACCAAAGCACACAATTTACGTGAACCACCAAGTGGAAATGCCAAAGAATGCTTCAAAGACCAATGTGCAAATGGAAGATACCATGGGTGCTCCTACCAATGTGCCAAGTAAGCTAAATCAAATGAAAACAAACTCTAAAAACCTCCATTTCTCATTGCAATTCACGGCTGGAACAAGCAAAGGCCAAATCTCAAAGTGGAAACATTCCTTGGGTCAAAACAAGCATCTTTTGTGTTGGTCCAAAAGTGGTAAAAATTAAATGAAGCAATTTCCTCTCTCCTACAAACTCCAAACGGTTTTTCTTCAAGAATTATGCATCCAAAAGCTTTCTTCCACTCTTCCATACAGAGAACAACTTCAAGAAACCAAAGTTAAAGTTTCAAATGAACACAAGAACAATAAACCCAAACTTCTACTCATCAACCCATCTTTAACACTACCATTTCTTCAAGTTTCTTTGCAAAAACGAAAATAATACTTAGACCATTAATTCCAGTTCTGTCCAGCCTCCATAACATCACCAAGATCTGATCCCAACCTTGTCTCAAGCATCAAAACCGAAAAATGCAAGAAAAGAGTTAAACCCACAACACCCACACATCATCTTAAGCTCTCTTCAACCTAAAACTACATAGAACTTCATTTTTATCATCCAACCATATAGAATGAGATAAAAACCGAGAGGAACAGCAGCAAACGGAGAGGAAAACGAAATATAAAGTTACTCAAACCCAACATCCACCATGGAAATGCAAAGACAAGCTCCAAAACTCAAACTTCAAGCATCAAGAACAAGCAAATGGAAGTGGAAATGAATAATTTTTCACCACCAATAAGCTAAGACAACCAAGAGTAAATTAAGAGAAGAAGAAACTCTGCATCTTGCTCATTGAAATGGCCAAAAACGAGACACCCAAGTCAAGCTCTCCATAAGAGTGTTCATACAAGAAACCCTAAGAGAGAAAAGCTCAAAAACGTCAAAAAAATGAAGTGTGTAAGAGTCTTTTTGTGTGGTTGGCTAAGGCTCTCTAAAATGCCGAGAGTTTCTCCTCCAAATGGGGTCCACAATCAATTAAAAACCCTAATAAAAAAGGCACATGTCCTACAAATGGGTCTTTTTACAAAATTGCCCCTAAAAGGGTCCAAAACACCTAATTCTAATTAAGGGCTTCTAGAAAACGAAATTACAATTTTAATTAGAATCTAAATGACTAAATGTTGAGCCTTTGAGTGTATCACGCCATATCCCAATGCTCCAGATGATGTTTCCACAACTTTCCTGCAACCAGAAATGCACTTAATCAGCTCAGAAAACCCAAATTAGCACAATTACGAATTTCCGACCAAATTAAGCAGAATTCAGAAAACGGGGAAATAATAGACAATTAAACATAATTCCTTGGTTTATTTAAGTGCAATAAACTAAATATAATTCAAGAAATAACGACTCATCAATGGTCATCTGCTCCAACAACTCCTGCAATGTAGGCTCAGAAGTAGAAGGCTGAGGAGCTATTTGGGCAGGAGCATCATATTGCTGACTCTGATATTGCTAGACTGGTGGAGGCATGAAAGTACTCTGGAATGGTGGTTCTTGATATTGATGCTGTGGAGCATTATACCATCCCAAAGTAGGGTCATTCCATCCAAGACCGTTGTTGTAAGCATATTGCACAAGGGAAAATTTGCTCAGAAACTGATGCTCAAGATATCCCCAATCGGTAACGGATCTCAGAGGAAGAGAGTCTTTCCAATCCTTAGCTGCTCCTTGTAATGAATGCGGAAATGCGCTCAAGAAAATGTAATCAAGAGGGACATCTGGAGGCTTCATTGAAGAGCACATGATGTGGAGCTCCTCCAAATGTCTGTGTGGGCATTCTCCTGCAAAACCATGAAACTTAGGCAGCAAATGTATCAGTCCAGGGGTGAGATCGCAATGAAGATCATCCTCCTTAAGTGAAACCGGCTCACAAAGAGCATTCTCAGAAATTAGAGGATGAGTCGTATTGTTCTCAACATAGAAATCAGCAGAATATGAATTACAATCAGAGTAACATGAAGAAGGAGAATCATAATCAGAGGCACTAGCAAAACAAGCAGTGTTCACGAAATCAAAATAGGTAGACATGGAAAAAGAAGAATACTAAAAATCACAAAACAAATAAAACACAACACATTTATACATGCAACACGCACACACAAAACAGAACATCACATCACATCACATCACAACACAAGACAAAACACAACACACACAAACATAACAAAAACCTAAGACCGAACCGCTGGTCCCCGGCAACGGCGCCATTTTGATGAAGAGGGTCGCACCTCCCAACAAAAGTTGTGCATAAAAGAATGCAGTATATTACTAGGAAGTGACTCCTAGGTCGTCTCTCAAGGACCAAATGTGGTTCAAGTCTTAGGTCAAACACGTAGTGGGGGGGTTTGAAGATTTTTGTTTTTGTGAATGCAAGTGATCTAAATCAAAACAGGAACATAAACACGGATGTAAACACAATATTAAAACGGTTGGTCACTTAAGCTAACATCATAACTAAATTAAGGAAAAATTGCATCACTGACTCGAAAAGCATTTGTTAATTCAGAAAAATTATCATTGCAGCGGGAATAAAAAAAAAAATATAACGTTCAACCTAATAGTTGAAAGGCACATTATAGCTTGGATCTCCGTGCAGTTGGAATAAAACTTCAAAGCAAAAGTGTGTGAAGCAATTGCAAATTCAACGTTGAACTAACATTTAAATGCATCAAGAATTGGATGCGGCAACTGCAAAGCTGAATGCGCCAAGAAGTAAAAGAAAAACCCTGTAGAGAATAATTAATCACCGCACGTGCTTCCTTCCTTCAATAGAAATCAGCACCTTGGAGCTATCCCCAATTGCTAACCGTGAGTTATGTGCCTCTTCTAGAAATTAAATGCTTCGTCTTGATTTTGTAAAAGAAAGAAAAATTGACTTCAAGCACCGCTTATGCTCGGTTTGCAAATAAAGGAAATTCCCTTGCACCTCATTCTCTCCCTCTCGGTGGCTGCTCCAACACATCATCGCTTGAATCAAATGAATGCTAGCAAAAGTAAAGTGTTGTCCATTCACGCTGCTCCACTTCTTGAATCAGCCTATTTCCTAGGTGGCTACCCTAGCGCGTGCTGCTGCTCCCTAAACAACATTCTTTGTTTTCTACATGGCAGTCACCGCCCGTGAGCTTCCCTTCCTTGCTCCACTCCACATCAGCTTCTCATTTCATACATGATAAAAAAAACGAAACTCTTTTCTTGCACAAGCCGTGACCCCTAAAACCGTGACACCTACTGCTACCACTCCAACTCACTTTTTCACCGTGCAGCTGATAACAGTTGAAAAACTGTTATTTTCATGATTAAAATTGACACTAAAAGCAACCTTTACACTTAGAAACTAGCTTGAAATCATGCTTTTCTTCATGTTTTTAGAAATAAGAGAGCTGGAAAGGTTTATGCTTGATTTCAGTGTTTTTGTGCAGGTTTCAAGGTGAATTTGGTGAAAGAAGTGAAGAAGGAGAGAGATGAAATCAGAAAAGACAATAAAAAGTGCAAAAGGAGAAGCCGAAGTCACCGCTCAGCGGCAGTTTACCGCTGAGCGGCACTCAGGAGCTTGCGGGAGGTCCGCTGAGGGGCAAAATGGCCGCTGAGGGGAGAAAACAAGTCACGCACTCACCGCTGAGCGGTAGTTTACCGCTGAGCGGCACTCTGGAAGTCACGTGAGGTCCGCTGAGGGGCAAAATGGCCGCTGAGGGGAGAAAACAAGTCACGTACTCACCGCTGAGCGGTATTTTACCGCTGAGCGGCACTTTACTGGGCTTGGACTTGATTTTTTGTAATTTACGAATGATATATAAGCTTTAGGGTTTCCTAGGGTTAGGTATCTCTGGCTGGAACGAAGCAAACACTCTCTCTTCCACCCCTTTGAAGGAGGATCTTGGATGCTGAGGCTTCCTCTTCACCTTTTTAGGGTTTATTCTTTCATTCTTTCATTGTAATTCATCTAGGTTCACCATGAATATGGTGAACTAAACTCTGTATGTTTGTTGGGGAATCAATGTAATCTTGTGAAACTCTCATATATGGAAACTGTTTTTACATCTTTTAATTAAGACTTATGCTTTCTTACATCATTAGTTAGGGTTTTTCCTCTTTGCTTAATGCTTGCATTGTTTAACTCATTCGGTGCATGATTATTGGTTTTGTCGATACGGGCTCGTACGGGGAAGTCTAGATCCGGGGAATTTCTCCCAATTTTATATTGGTTGTCGTTAAGCTCCTGCACTTATGAACTGATCATTAGGAATGCTAGGAATTGTATGAACTCGTGATTAGGGAGAAGCCTTCTGGAAAGGTACATTAGAGAGTGGCATTAACAATGATGATTTGATTGTTGAATTCCTAAAATATATGAGAGTGGATAAGATGAAATTGACCCCCAACAACATATCCATACATAAATTTCATTGAAAGTGTTTATCTTTTGATTTTTGCCATTGATCAAAATTCATGCATACATGTTTATTTTCTGTCTTGCATTTTAAACCCCAAATATTTCGTTTGTAAGTCTTAGTTAATCAAGAAACCACATAACTAAACTAGGCCGTGAGTCCTTTGGGAAGAACGATACTTGGTCTAACCAAGTTTATTACTTGAACGATTCGGTCATACTTGCCGATTGAAAACAAGTTTGTGACATCATAATTTGGTGTTCATAAATTTGTCCATCAGCAGCCTCCTTCCTTTCTTGAATCACCGTGTGTGCCTCATTTTAAATCAAAGAAAAGAAACGAAAAAGCTATCCGCTGCACCGCTTACCTCCATTCTCCACGTGAAACCCCCTTGTGTGCTGGAATAAAAGAGACTACAATGCAATTTTTTTTTTTTGAATCAATTCAAAGTAGCAAGCAAATCACCAAAATTAAATTAAGGAACTCTCCATTCCTCCGTAACAGCGTGCACCATTTTTTTTCTTTTCCAAACTGTTCCAGCCAAAAACTAAAACTCCCAAAATGAGGGTGGCGGCTGGGCACCTCTCTAAGGACGTGTGTCCTCCCTTTAATAGGGATGGGGTCCACACAATAAAACCCTAGGTCCAAGTCACTAACTTCTAATTTTTTTGGGTCTAATCTAGTTTACCAAAAATTGTCCCAAAATGTAAAAGTTAATACAGAAATTCTAAACTACTGAATTACAATTTAATTAATTCTAAAATGTCTGTGTGGAGAGTCTTGAATTTATTTGGCATTCTTCCTGATGTCCCAAAATGTATTTCCGAAATTTTCCTGCACTTCAAAAATGCACTTAATCAGCTCAGAAAACCCAAATTAGCACAATTACAATTTTCCGACCAAATTAAGCAGAATTCGGAAAACGGGGAAATAACAAACAATTAAACACAATTCCCTGGTTTATTTAAGTGCAATAAACTAAATATAATTCAAGAAATAACGACTCATCAGAAGGTCATGGCGGCAGCCGATAATTAAGTGCTGATTTTAAATACCGAGGGTCTTAGGCCGTCGGTATGTATGAGGGTGAATTAAAACCAAAACTTCTGTTGTCCCTCTCCCATTTCGAGCTCGTCTACCAAACCCTATATCCCTCTCCCTGCGAATCCTCTCCTCAGCCGCGTTGTGTGAGTGTGCTCACGGATGTTGTGAGGGCGTGCGTAACTGCGTCATCCTTCCTTCGGTCGTGTTAGTGAGGGGGGACACCGGTTGTCGTTGACGGTGTGAGGACGGTTGTGACTGAGGCGACCGCCGTGGAGTAGGGACGGTTGGGGACTGAGGCGTCCTCCTTCATTCGGTGCGATTGGAGCTTTTGTTGAGTGATTCTCCGGGAAGGGTGTTCGTGGACGGTGATTGGGTCGGTGTTGTCGTTAGAATTGCATTAAGGTTAGTGTTCTGTTCATTTGAATTTTAGGTTTTGGGCTTGCTCCGTAATTGATTGATATTTGTTTTCGTGCTTCCAATTTCTTGCAAATCCTTGGAAGTCATTGTATATTGGATTGTGGTTGTGGCAGCAGGGGTCGTGCTTGGTGGATAGCGTGAGGACGGCATTGCGGTGGTGACGTGTTGTGGGTGCTGCTTTAAGTGGTGGTCTACTTGTGCTGGGGTTGCCATTGCAGAGGGTGCTGTGGAGCTTTTTATCAGGTTTGCTAACTTCCACCGCTATATGTTAACTGCATTTACAAGTTCCTGTTTTAGTGCTGTGGATGCTTGTACTTCTTGATGATTTGATATGAAACTGTACATCACTATGTGAAAAGTATGTATTGCATTTTCTGGTTGTTTTATGTGAATTTGTACATTACAGCCAAGCAATCCAACCAATACTTATGATTCAATAGCTTGTTTCTTGCACAGTTTGTTAGTCTAATTTACAATTCCTTATTCAGAACTAAACTAGTACTAAGTGAACCAACTAATTAAGTTCCCAGACTTCATAACCAAATCAACATCAGCCTAGAGGTATTATTCTCTGTAGGTTGAGTCCTCTTTTTCAATATAATATTATATTCATACAATGTACTGAGTGCACATCACCCTTCTTTTTTTGACCTTTAAACCAGTACCTTGAGGAATGTGGTTGTTCCCAAACCTCTGAGAAAAACTACGACCATGTCTGGTTTCTTCTGTAAATCTCTTGAACAATTGTTTTGTGGAAGATGATTATGAGCAATATATAGAGCAGATAAAAAACACTATGTCTTTTGCTATGGGAAATTTCTTACGACTTTCTATGTCAATGTCTGCTACTTTCCAGCATTTAAGTTGTTTGTTAATTTCTTCTTGTCTTGCACAGTCAAGACACTATCTTTCATATGCAAGAAAGTATGTTGAATAGTGCAAAGTTAAGGAAAATATACAAATTAGCATAATTTAATTCAAGTCACTTGGCACTTAGTTATTAATTAAGATTTTCCACAGGTGTAAATAAGTAACTTTTTTTATTTACTATGGTTTTAGTTATTTAAAGTTGTTACAATCTTCCCTGTAGTCTTTCATCTAAACTTCTATTATAAAGTATTTTATTTTTATTCTTTTGTTTGCAGTTTCAATGAACTAAATTTAGAAATTTTTAATGGTAACTCAAAACAACTAGTTTTTTTGTTCTTATTTTTTGTTTTAATCCACTTGTCGTCCTATAATTTTGAAAATGCATAAATTTGTTCTTTATAAACCAACTGAATTGTTTACCTAAAGATGTTACCACTTTGTGTATTTGTAAAATTGTAGTGAGAAAATCTACAGTATTTTATAAACATTTTTATTTAAGTAATAATAATAAAATCATCTTGGTCTAAGAGTGAGAAGTTAATAATTATAATTATTCAAAATTGAAATCCTTTGAAGTGAAGTTGTTAAAGATCCATGGTAAAGTATAGCCGTACAGTGATTTGTACTTTGATCAGCCCTTATTTTCTCTGTTTGAAACAACAGCTACATATTTTGTTTTGTATGTTTCACAAGGATTAAGACCCAAATGAAAAATATATTAAGCAGGTTTAATTTTTAGATCTGAATGACATCTAATAATGACCTTTAAGAGGAATTTTTAGATAATATGAAGCAAGGGAAACTTCCAGGAAGGTTCCCACATAGATTTGAAAAGGCTTATTATAAATACACCCTTAGCTTCTTCTGTTTCACCAACAAAAATACATGCACACACGTAGCTATCTATAGTAACTACAAGAAGATACCCTCTGTAGTTTTTTAGGTTTATGCTGCCAAAACCATAGGCTCACTGCATCACATTTTTTGCTTGTGTTTCTTCTAGCTAAAACCTCCACATAACAAAAATGGGTTCTGACCAACACGAACCATGGCTACTGGAGAACGGAAACCCGAAGGTCTTGACCAGGGAAATGGTGTTGGTCTTGACCAGGGAAATGATGTTTGCTTCTCTTCAAGTTGTAGTACTCAAATACATAATTCAGATTGAGGTTTATATGATTTAGAATATATGTACCAGTCTTGTTATTAAACAAATTTATTCCTTCATCATTAGAAAATAAATAATGTTATAGATTGATGATCCTACAATAGAAATTTGGTTCATGAGTTTGTTTAGGAAATTAATTTAAATGTGAGTGGAAACTTGTACGGTTGAGTTTATGGCAATTTGTAGTGTCAGTCCCATGAAAATGAACTTCTTGTTAAAATAGCTAAATGGCGTTTACTTTAACTCATGTTGAGCTTAACATCATTTCGTTTCACTTTGGTTTTATAAGGAAGTACATTATGATTCCAACAGGGTAATACCATATAGGGTGGTCTTTCCCATGATTAGTCTTTTTAAATATAAAAAAATAGATAAAGTCATGTGTTGGGAAGTGTTGATTTGCATGCTTTGGTTGTGTAATTTTCATGAGTGAGATGTCCAAAACCAAATCCAACTGCCTTATCTCCTGTGTTAATTTGCATGCTTTGTTTTTATATGGTTGAGAGAGTGCTCTAACTTTTGATCAAAGTAAATGTGAAATGATTAAAAAGGTTCCAGAAAAGGGGAAAAAATAAAAGGATGGATGGGTGTTAAGCATTGTGATTATAGTAAAGCATGGTTGTTTTAGTGGCATAGGCTTTGTTTGAGAATTAAGTGTTACCTAATTAGTGGCAGAGGTCCATCTTTCTGAAATTACTCTTTCATCCTTAACACACTTCTGTACTTTCTTTGTTTAAATCACTTCCATATGCTTTTTATAGTTGTCAGGAAGTTCATTAGTTTAATATAATTTATGTTCAAGTGTTAGGCTATTTGGAATGACTGTAAGTTCTTAAAATTGGATTGAATTTTGTGTGGACATTTAAAGGAGTTTTTAGAGGATCCGTTTCATGTGTTAGGGTCAGCTTTTAAAGGACTTTGGATTGTGGCCACAAAGGGAGGAGGACAGTCTACGGATAAGACTTAACTAGGAAAGGAAAGCAAAGGCAAAGGTATGGGGACCTAAACTTAAATTGGATGATTGTATCTATGTCATTTTATTTTTGATTCTTATTTCATGAATTTGATGTTGTTCTTAGATGTTCTGAATGTTGAGTTTGAATGTTAAGTTATCCTGATTGAAGTTTTATGATATTGTAAACATTGAGGTTTGTGAAACTTTGTTGTGTATGGTTTGAAACTGATTGCCAAATATGTAAGAGCTTTGTTTTGGTACTTTAATTTGTGAATGATGAATTTGATAAAATTAAGCATGTACAATGGGCTCTTCCATTGGTTCTAATCTCTCAGAATTAGCCATGACACATCTTACCATGTTTGTAAGATCATAGAATGTGTAGGTTTAGATTATCCTCTTCAATTTAGTAATGTCTTCTACATCAAGAGTTACGATCTTTACTAGAATCAGAGGAATTGGCCTTCAACAACTGAAGTCAATTTTGTTCCACTTCCCAAGTGTGTTTTACATTAAAAAAAGTTCACAATGTTTCCAAATTGGTTGTTTGAATACAAGACATAAGAAGATTTAGGTTCAGATGTTTAAAGCAATAAAAAAGGGTGTAGAAATGAAGGAGGCACACAATTAGACCTTAGGAATGATTCCAGAACAAATTAGGAGACCAAAAAAATAGAAATGCAGATTGAAACCAAGTCTGCAGATTGAAATGCAGATTAAAATGGTTCTTAAACAATCAGTATCCTACATTAGTGATATCTACAGTCTAGTTTTTTTGTCACTAGACCAGAACCTATATGTATTTAAACATAACTACAGAAAACAAGAAAGAAGAAGGTTAGAATTCAAAACAGGAACAATCAATGACTTGGTCGTGTCTAAACGAACAAAGTTAATAGGATAGAAGTTCTGTTTTTTCCTGACAAGCAAAGTTAAGAAATGCTTCTGGAATTCACTGTTAAAACTTTTTGATCTGAAAATTAATGGAGGGTTATAGACATGTACTGTCGTGAATTTTGTAGGCATCATTACGAACGTCACTTTCATCCCATGGAAGTAGAATAGCACTTTCATCCCATGGAAAGTCCTATTTTATATAAATTTTAAATTTTTATTTCTATTATATATTATACTTAAACTCCTAATATATATATATATATATATATATATATATATATATATATATATATATATATATATATATATTACAATTTTACTTAAGAGATGAGGAAGAGGGTCTTAGGAAATAAGGAACGGAGGTGAATTTTGGTCATTTGCAAAGTCATCCAATAAGTTGAAAAGTCAAATGAAATACATTTACATATATTCATTTATTTATTTATTTGTGGTTTGTGCATCATATTATCCCACTTCATATTATTGATTTAATACTTTACTTAAATTCTTCTTTGGTGACAAATCTTATTATATTCTTGTTTTTGTCTTTTTCCTATATATTGTATGTTCATTTATTATGGTACAACCTGATTAAGTTAATTAGTCATTTAAAGTCATATGGTATTAAAAACATTCTCAGTAGAATGAAAAGGGTACACACAACCATATGAAAGTACTTACAATTGACAAAATATATGAAAGTACTCTATAAAAGAGAACTTTAGTAATGTCAGATTATTGACTCCCCCCAAATTGTACACACAACCACTTAGGATGTCAAAGACATTTCAATACTGAGGACCTCTCTTTGGATGCCCTTATTGAATGCCTCATCACCTGCTGCCACTCAGCAGCCCACATCAGTCCAACCCTCATCAGTCCAACCCTCATCAGTCCAACCCTCATCAGTCCAACCCACACCAGTCCAGCCATTAGTAGAGGAGCAGGATGATGAAGATCATTATGATGATAGTTATGTACATTATTAGTTTCATTTTCTTATTACTTGTTACAGAAACATTTGGATATTAGAACATTTTTGACTTGATATAATTTCAATGTTAGTTAGATCTACTTCCAGACTTTGGATGTTAGAACATCCTTTTGTTACATTGTTTTATATTTGAACTATAAGTACATTATCTATACATTAGTGGATGTTCGTTGGATTAATTGATGTTCAATGGATATTGATAACTGATTGCATCTTTGAGATGCACATTATGCATGTTTGTATGTGCTTGAAAACTGATATGCAGGTCTGTTTGTAATTGAATTTTGATATACAGGTTTGGGTTACACAGATAATGCCATTTCTCTGAAAGCTTCTCTGCAACTTACTGAAGGCTTTTGCCCTTCGGTAAATGCCCACAGCAGGTCATTACCGAAGGCTTCTGCCCTTCGGTAAATACCCTCGTATGGTCATTACCGAAGGCTTCTGCCCTTCGGTAATTACCGAGGGCTTCTGCCCTTCGGTAATTACCGAAGGCTTTTGGCCCTCGGTAATTACCGAAGGGCAGAAGCCCTCGGTAATTGTTAGCGAGAAGAGATTTACCGAAGGATTTTTGGCCGTCGATAAGCCTTCGGTAAACACCCATTATCGACGGCCTATGGCATTTTCAGAGGGCTTCTGGCCTTCGGTAATGCCCTACTTTTTTGTAGTGCCTTGACGGTATGGAAATTGATTGGCCATGAAATTAACATCCTCTACGGCTTCAACTGGAAAAGCACATTGACCATTGATATGGTCGCCTCCACACAATTCGCACAACTGGGTTTGTACCTGTGCAGCAGTTTTCAACTCTTTGGGTAATTGTGCAAGAGTTTTAGTCAGAGTCTCCAGCTGTTGAGTTAGAATTTTATTTTGAGCTAGCAAGGCATCATGTGTCTGTAATTGGAGAACCCCTTTTTGTTGCATAGGAGCTCCTCTCTCACTGTGCAGCTCATTATCACTAGTAGCCATGTTCTCTATAATTTCTATGGCTTCCTCTGGAGTTTTCCATTTAATATTGCCTCCTGCTGAGGCATCAAGCATCATCTTGGTTTGTGAACCAAGCCCTCCAAGGAAAGTTAAGACTACTTCCTGTTCTTCAAAGCCATGTGTGGGTGTTTTTCTTAGCAGACTTTTGTATCTATCCCATGCATGCCCCAGTGATTCTTCCATGCCCTGCTTAAATGAAGATATCTCTTGCTTGCCTTTTGTCACCTTTGATTGTGGAAAATACTTGTTTAAAAACTTTGTCACCACTGCTTCCCAATCTGTGAAACTTCCTTCTGGGAAAGAATTCAACCAAAGTTTAGCATTGCCTCCCAATGAGAAAGGAAACAAACTAAGTTTGATCGCTTCATCTGGACTATTGGGAGTAATTCCCCGGATCTAGAATTATTTGGGGTTGTTAGGAAAACATGAAAAAGGAAAAGCATTGAGCTAAGAGCTAAAAAGTAAGAAAATGTAAAGAAAAACGAAAAAGAAAAGAAAAGAAAAAGAAGTAAAGCTCAATGCAAATACAAAGGCAAGTTGGGAAAAATAAGAATAATTGTGTGTTATGATTCTCTTAACTCAAGGATTTTGCGATCCAGAAAAACCAATTTTCTTGTTAGCCCAGCCACATTATAAGCCATTGAAAAGTCCTTGTGATGATGCATGTTTGTGAATGATTTTGATTATGGTAAAATGAAAGGCAAAGTTGATTCATGTGACATTGTGATAGTAGAGTGAATGAGTGATTACCTTTTATACACTTGTGTGTTGAGTGAAACACTTTACCTAGTGAGGAAATATTCCATTAGCACATGAACATCCATGCTTAATTGATTGGTCATTCATGAAAAAGAGCATTTGTTGGGTATTAACTGACTTTGTGAAACACTAAAGCATGTGCACATCTTGATTGAACTCTTGGTCATAAGTTTGATTGAAGTTTTTACTTATCTAAAAAGAGGATTTTTGAATGAGTGAACCATCATATGAATTGGTTGAAGATTGAGTTATATCTTGTTTGCTTGAGGACAAGCAAAGTTCTAAGTTTGGGGTTGTGATAACAGTTGAAAAACTGTTATTTTCATGCTTAAAATTGATACTAAAAGCAACCTTTATACTTAGAAACTAGCTTGAAATCATGCTTTTCTTCATATTTTCAGAAATAAGAGAGCTGGACAGGTTTATGCTTGATTTCAGTGTTTTTGTGCAGGTTTTAAGGTGAATTTGGTGAAAGAAGTGAAGAAGGAGAGAGATGAAATCAGAAAAGACATCAAAAAGTGCAAAAGGAGAAGCCGAAGACACCGCTCAGCGGCAGTTTACCGCTAAGCGGCACTCAGGAAGTCACGGGAGGTCCGCTGAGGGGTAAAATGGCCGCTGAGGGGAAGAAACGACTCACGCACTTACCGCTGAGCGGTACTTTACCGCTGAGCGGCACTTTTATGGGCTTGGACCTAATTTTCTGTAATTTACGAATAATATATAAGCTTTAGGGTTTCGTAGGGTTAGGTATCTTTGGCAGAAACGAAGCAAACACTCTCTCTTCCATTCTTTCATTATTGTTCATCTAGGTTCACCATGAATATGGTGAACTAAACTTTGTATGTTTGTTGGGGAATCAATGTAATCTTTTGAAGCTCTCATATATGGAATTTGTGCTTGCATCTTAATCTAAGACTTATGCTTTCTTTCATCATTAGTTAGGGTTTTTCCTCTTTGCTCAATGCTTGCTTTGTTTAACTCATTCAATGCATGATTATTGGTTTTGTCGATTGATGGACAAATTTGTAAGCACCAAAATATGATGTCACAAACTTGTTTCACAATCGGCAAGTATGACCGAATCGTTCAAGTAATAAAACTTGGTAAGACCAAGTATCGTTTTTCCCAAAGGACTCACGGCCTAGTTTAGTTATGTGATTTCTTGATTAGCTAAGACTTAAGAAAACAATGATTGAAATTTTAATATGCAAGACGAAAATAAACATGTATGCATGAATTGATCAATGGCAAAGACATAAGATAAACACTTTCAATGGATTAAATGAATGAATATGTTGTTGGGGGTCAATTTCATCTCATCCACTCTCATATATTTTAGGAATTCCTCTTTCAAATCATCATTGTTAATGCCACTCTCTAATGTACCATTCTAGATGGCTTCTCCCTAATCAAATAGTTCATACAATTCCTAGCATTCCTAATGATTAGTTCATGAGTGCAGGAGCTTAAGGCAACCAATATAATGTTGTCAGTAAAATATTGGGAGAAATTCCCCGGATCTAGATTTCCCCGTACGTGTCCGTATCAACAAAACCAATAATCATGCATTAGAATGAGTTAAACAATGCAAGCATTGAGCAAAGAGGAAAAACCCTAACTAATGATGAAAAGAAAGCATATGTCTTAATTCAAAGATGTATTCAACAAATCCATATATGAGAGCTTCAAGAGATTACATTGATTCCCCAACAAACATACAAGGTTTAGTTCACCATATTCATGGTGAACCTAGATGAATAACAATGAAAGTATGAAAGAATAAACCCAATAAAGGTGAAGAGGTAGCCTGAGCATCCAAGATCCTCCTTCAAAGGGGTGAAAGAGAGAGTGTTTGCCTCGTTTCTGCCAAAGATACTAACTAAAGGACGTGCAAGCCCTTAAATACTAATCTAGAGTTACAAAAGATTATAAAAGTCCAAGCCCAAAAAGTGCCGCTCAGCGCCATTTACCGCTCAGCGGTGGTTACGCGTCTTCTTTCTTCCCCTCAGCGGCCATTTTGCCCCTCAGCGGTTCCAACGTCACCTCTTGAGTGCCGCTCAGCGGTAGTTTGCCGCTGAGCGGTGCCTTCGACTTCTCCTTTTTGCCCTCTTTCTTGTCTTTTCTAATGTCCTCTCTCTCATTCTTCACTTCTTTCACCAAATTCACCTCAAAACCTGCACAAAAACACTCAAATCAAGCATAAACCTGTCCAGCTCTCTTATTTCTGAAAATATAAACAAAATGCATGATTTCAAGCTAGTTTCTAAGTCTAAAGGTTGCTTTTAGTATCACTTTTAAGCATGAAAATAACAGTTTTTCAACTGTTATCACAACCCCAAACTTAGAACTTTGCTTGTCCTCAAGCAAACAAAATGTAACTCCATCTCCAACCAATTCATATGATGGTTCACTCATTCAAAATCCTATTTTCAAGATAAGTAATAACTTCACTCAAACTTATGACCAAGAGTTAACTCAAGATGTGCACATGCTTTAGTGTTCACAAAGTCATTTAAGTTCCAACAAATGCTATTTTTCATGAATGATCAATCAATTAAGCATGGATGTTCATGTGCTTATGGAATATTTCCTCACTAGGTAAAGTGTTTCACTCAACACACAAGTGTATAAGAGGTAAAGTGTTTCACTCATTCACTCCACTATCACAATGTCACATGAATCAACTTTGCCTTTCATTTAACCACAATCAAATACATTCACAAGCATGCATCATCACAAGGACTTTTCAATGGCTTATAATGTGGCTGGGCTAACAAGAAAATTGGTTTTTCTGGATCACAAAATCCTTGAGTTAAGAGAATCATAACAACACAATCTTCTTATTCATTCCCAACTTTCTTTTGCCTTTGCTTTTGCATTTGCATTGAGCTTTGCTTCTTTTTCTTTTCTTTTCTTTGCAAATTCTTACTTTTTAGCTCTTAGCTCTATGCTTTTTCCTTTTTCATGTTTCCCCAATAACCCCAAACTTGAACATTTAACAATACCACACAAGATCTTCTACTTAACTCAAGGTAAAGATTTTCAATCAAGGGTGTTCAGTGTATATTTAAGGCTAAGGGTTCAAAGGATAGAACACAACGTTTTCTCTTTCAGAAGGCTAACTTTATGAATTTGGCCAATAAAAAGGGTTTCAACAACACGGCCTTTGATCATATGATGCAAAACAAGCAATTGATTCAATCATAGAAAACCTGGGCAAAGTCATTCATGCTTTCAAAGTAATAGCATTCAACAATAACAACTCTGGAGCTCAAAACCTCACATATAAGCTCATTCACATTTGACATGCACATCCTGCTTAATTTCACAATCACAATTATGATATTATGCATTTGTTCACAAAGCTTGTGAATCACCTGTATAAGCATTTTAATGTGCACATCATCTCAACATCAATCAATCAATAAGCATCATTCAAGCATTACTTATCACACAATCACAGTTAATAGCAAACCATCACAAGAAACCAGGTGTTCAATAGAGTACATCAAACCCTAATCTAAAAACAAAAACAAATAAGTTCAGAAAACTTAAACCATAAAAGCATAATCATATGATAGCATTCATCAGTAAATGCTATCTCAGCTCCTCATCAGTCCGAGCTCTCTGTATCTTTCCTCTTCCTCTTCATCATCATCTTCATCAAATGCATCCTCCTCCTCATGCTTCATCTTCATTCCATAGTCTCTGGCTGAAGCTTCAGCTGCTCCAGCTCCTCCATATACATGGTTCTTCTGGCCAAGCTACCACATTATGGAATTCATCCATAGTCCACCTGTGTGCTGGAGGGGTATCATACATCCCCACTATCATCTCAGCCGTGGCCACCTGCCCTCTGTGGATGGACTGCAACTGAGCACCTATAAGAGACATATACATGTCCCTCATCTGGAATGGTTCTGCCTCATGAGTATCAGCAGAAGTCCTGCTCTGTGCTGGCCTTCTCTCTCTACGAGCCTGGCGTGGTGGCACTGGCTGGGCTGCCTCCTCACCTCCACAGTACTGTCTGTAATAGGCCTTCATCTATAGCTTTTCTTGGCCTCTCAAATGGTGGAACAGAAGTGTCCACCCCAGCTAGCTTGCAAAGGTGAGTGATCAAAGAAGGATGTCCCAGTGGTGCTTTGTTGTTTGAGGTGTTAGCACACACACTAATCTCATCAGCTATCACCTGCCCAATATTAACATTCAAGTTTCTGATAACACAGTAGATGAATAGTGCCCTGCTGAGAGTAATATCTGACACATGTGAACATGGCTGAATGTTGGCATGAGAAAATGCCATCCAATACTTTGCAAGAGGAGTCAAATCTGTCCTCCTAATGTTAACCACTGAGCCAGATCTATTCCTTTGGAAGTGTCCTCCAGGTATAGCACAATACTCTCTCCACATCCTCATAAGTCAGCACCTTCCTCCATGCTAAGAGCAAACTGGCATTGCTCACCAGCCCACACAGTATCCAGAAAGTTATTTATGGAGTCAGGATCATACCTGATAGCATGGCCTCTAACATAGCCCAAATAATTCTCAGCTGGATAATCACCAATCTTCTTTGCATTGGTGTAAAATTCTTTCACCACAGCTATGTTGGCAGGTGATGGATAAGTGGCTAGCTTCCCCAATCATTCCCTAACACTTGCTCTCCAAATTGAGGAGCAAAGTTAGGTATCATTCCAACCTTTCTCTCCATTAGAAGTCTCCTGTCCTGAACCACCCTAAAGTGCTTCTCATGTTTCCTAGAGAGGAACCTGCCATTATGGGGCTGCTCTGGTTCCTTTTCCTTTCTCTTGGTTGCCATGGTTTTCAATCTCTTTCCTGAAGAGGATGCCATTCCTGCATTCAAACATAAATCCAAAACCACAGAACATGATGTTAATCATTAGTAAACACAGAACACAACTCCTTTCGAAGCTAAACCACCGCTGAGGGCCAGAATTTCCCCTCAGCGCCACCAGTGCCACATTCAAACACGCAATAAACCAGAAAAAACAAATCTGGCAGAGTGCCGCTCAGCGGTAAATGCCGCTCAGCGGTGATCTGCAGATTTTTGCAAATCTCTTTTTAAAACAGTCCTAACTCCACCCAAATGCAATTTTCAGTTTTCCAGTTCATAATCAAGCAGTTTAATCGGTTCAAACATCAAATATATCATCAAATCATGCATAGAAACTAAAACCCCTAAGTATTCATGCTTTGACAATCACATTCAAATTCAAGAACCCTAGAATGAACAAAATGCATTTTACTTACTTGGGTGGAGATGCTAGATGATATGAGAATGCTTCCAAACTAGAATGCTCTCTTCCAACCCCAAACTTTGATGGCACACTAGTATAAAAGTGAGTGGAAGAGAAATCTTCTAAAGAGGGAAGAGTAGAAAGATGTGGAAAACCTAGGAGAAGGTGTGTGGAAGTGTTTGTGCAGAGAGAAGTCTGGAAATAAACCCTAAAAACGCAGCTTAGGGGTATAAAAATACCCTAATGGGCTCGGGTCCCGCTAAGGGGAACTTAAGCCCATCTGCGATAGTACCGCTCAGCGGTAATTGCCGCTCAGCGGCACTTTCGTGATGTGCTCCTCTCCTTCTTTTCTTGACCTACGTGCCTTCCCTAGCATGTCCCTCATAGGTTCCCTGCAATTCAATGTTAAAAATGCTTATGCAAATCCTAACTAAAATAAACAAACAGAAAACAATCAATCAACTGGGTTGCCTCCCAGGTAGCGCTTGTTTAACGTCACGAGCCTGACCCAAAATCCACCAACACCCATCAGTAGGTGTTTCAAACTTACCAGCACCCATCAGTAGGTGCAAAATCTTCTCACCAACACCCATCAGTAGGTGTTACAAACTTAGTATCCTTCAGTAGATACTTAACCACCTAGCATCCTTCAGTAGATGCTAGATCCAACAAAATAATATACAGAATAATGTTCACAAATTATAAATTACAAAACCAAATCAAAAGTTTTTAAATCCACTGGGTTGCCTCCCAGCAAGCGCTCTTTAACGTCATTAGCTTGACCCAGTAAAGCTCAATGTTCCTTCTTCTTTTTCTTCTTTCTACTGAACTTCTTCAGAAATTTGATCAAACCAGGAACCTGTTGCAGTGTCTCAATCATAGGAACTTTAATCTCCAATTTCTTGAAGATTTCCATGAAGCACTTAAATTTCTTTTCCTTCCTATGATTCTTCTTTAGATGAGGATGTGATTTTTCATGTGATTTCTTCTTCTTTCCTCTCATCTTCTTTTTCTTCCTTTTTCTCTCCCTAAATTTTCTCTTTTTCTCTTCTTTTATTTTTTTCTTCCTTTCTCTTTTTCTCCTCAACTTCTTTATCTTCACACAAATTTTCTTTCTCTCTTCTCTCTCAACCAATTCTTTTTCTTTTTCTTCATCTTTATCTTTCTCACTCAACTCTTCTTTCTCTTTTCTCTCTACCCTTTCCTCATCTCCCTCTAATTTTTCCTCATCAAGAATCTTGTCACTTTCAGTGATAATGACTTGCCCTTCCTCCTTAAGGTTAACATCAGTATTAACATCATCATTTAATATCTGACTAATGTGACGAAGTTGCATCTCCATTCTTTTACATGATTCTTCAATGCTTTTCTGAGTAGAGTCGGAATTTTTCAAAAATCGTTGAAGGGTGTCCTCCAACCTATCCAAACTTCCTGATAGAAAGGGTTGTTGCTGCCATTGTTGTTGTGGTTGGTTCTCAAATTGTCCAGCAGCTTGCCAAAATTGGCTTTGATCCATGCTTGAGTGAGGTTCCCACCATTGGTTGAGATTACTTTGGTAGAATTGAGTGCCCCTATAGTTAAACTCTTGACCAAATTGCATTCTGCAGACATTAGGCACAAAACCCTAAAAACAATTGTTAGCACAAAAAGATATAGGAGAAGATAGAGATTCAAAAGATATAAGAAGATAAAAAAATTTAGAAGATAGAATCAAATAAAATAGAATAAAACCTAATCTAAAAAATAAAATCTAATCTAAAAGATAAAATAAAATAAAATCTAACCTAACCTAAAAGATAGAATAAGAATAAAATAAAATCTAACCTAAAAAAATAAATAAAGATAAAATAAAATCAAATAAAAACCGAAAAATAAAAAAACAGAAAATAAAAACAGAAAACAGAAAAACAGAAAACAAAAAATAAAATAAAATCAAATAAAATACAAACTGAAAAATATAAACAGAAAAATAAAATAAGATAAATAAAAATTCGAAATTTAAATTAAAAATAAAAAAAATAAGTCAAAGATAATCAATAATCACACAAATTAACCAGTTAAACCACGAGTCCCCGGCAACGGCGCCAAAAACTTGATGGACAAATTTGTAAGCACCAAAATATGATGTCACAAACTTGTTTCACAATCGGCAAGTATGACCGAATCGTTCAAGTAATAAAACTTGGTAAGACCAAGTATCGTTCTTCCCAAAGGACTCACGGCCTAGTTTAGTTATGTGATTTCTTGATTAGCTAAGACTTAAGAAAACAATGATTGAAGTTTAATATGCAAGACGAAAATAAACATGTATGCATGAATTGATCAATGGCAAAGACATAAGATAAACACTTTCAATGGAATATATGAATGAATATGTTGTTGGGGGTCAATTTCATCTCATCCACTCTCATATATTTTAGGAATTCAACATTCAAATCATCATTGTTAATGCCACTCTCTAATGTACCATTCTAGATGGCTTCTCCCTAATCAAATAGTTCATACAATTCCTAGCATTCCTAATGATTAGTTCATGAGTGCAGGAGCTTAAAGGCAACCAATATAATATTGTCAGTATAATATTGGGAGAAATTCCCCGGATCTAGATTTCCCCGTACGTGTCCGTATCAACAAAACCAATAATCATGCATTAGAATGAGTTAAACAATGCAAGCATTGAGCAAAGAGGAAAAACCCTAACTAATGATGAAAGAAAGCATATGTCTTAATTCAAAGATGTACTCAACAAATCCATATATGAGAGCTTCAAGAGATTACATTTGACTCCCCAACAAACATACAAGGTTTAGTTCACCATATTCATGGTGAACCTAGATGAATAACAATGAAAGTATGAAAGAATAAACCCAATAAAGGTGAAGAGGTAGCCTGAGCATCCAAGATCCTCCTTCAAAGGGGTGAAAGAGAGAGTGTTTGCCTCGTTTCTGCCAAAGATGCTAACTATAGGACGTGCAAGCCCTTATATACTAATCTAGAGTTACAAAAGATTACAAAAGTCCAAGCCCAAAAAGTGCCGCTCAGCGGCATTTACCGCTCAGCGGTGGATTGCGCGTCTTCTTTCTTCCCCTCAGCGGCCATTTTGCCCCTCAGCGGTTCCAACGTCACCTCTTGAGTGCCGCTCAGCGGTAGTTTGCCGCTGAGCGGTGCCTTCGACTTCTCCTTTTTGCCCTCTTTCTTGTCTTTTCTAATGTCCTCTCTCTCATTCTTCACTTCTTTCACCAAATTCACCTCAAAACCTGCACAAAAACACTTAAATCAAGCATAAACCTTGTCCAGCTCTCTTATTTCTGAAAATATAAACAAAATGCATGATTTCAAGCTAGTTTCTAAGTCTAAAGGTTGCTTTTAGTATCACTTTTAAGCATGAAAATAACAGTTTTTCAACTGTTATCATCGATACGGGAACGTACGGGGAAGTCTAGATCTGGGGAATTTCTCCCAATAGTATATTGGTTGCCTTAAGCTCCTGTGCTAAAAAAACTAATTAGTAGGAATGCTAGGAATTGTATGAACTCGTAATTAGGGAGAAGCCTTCTTGAAAGGTAATTTAGAGAGTGGCATTAACAATGATGACTTGAATGTTGAATTCCTAAAATATATGAGAGTGGATAAGAAGAAATTGACCCCCAACAACATATTCATCAATATATTTCATTGAAAGTGCTTGTCTTTTGTTTTAGCCATTGATCAACCTCATGCATACTTGTTTATTTTCGTCTTTTGCATAGTAAAATCCAATTATTTCATTCTTAAGTCTTAGCTAATCAACAAATCACATAACTAAACTAGGCCGTGAGTCCTTTGGGAGAACGATACTTGGTCTTACCGAGTTTATTACTTGAAACGATTCGGTCATACTTGCCGATTGTTAAACAAGTTTGTGACATCATATTTTCGTGATCATAAATTTGTCCATCAGACCTATGCTTTCTTTCATCATTAGTTAGGGTTTTTCCTCTTTGCTCAATGCTTGCTTTGTTTAACTCATTCAATGCATGATTATTGATTTTGTCGATACGGGAACGTACGGGGAAGTCTAGATCCGGGGAATTACTCCCAATAGTATATTGGTTGTCGTTAAGCTCCTGTGCTAAAAGAACTAATTATTAGGAATCTTAGGAATTGTATGAACTCGTAATTAGGGATAGGCCTTCTTGACAAGGTAATTTAGAGAGTGGCATTAACAATGATGAATTGAATGTTGAATTCCTAAAATATATGAGAGTGGATAAGATGAAATTGATAAACCCCAACAACATACTCATCCATATATTCCATTGAAAGTGTTTGTATTTTGTTTTAGCCATTGATCAAAACTCATGCATACATGTTTATTTTCTGTTTTGCATAGTAAAATCCAATTATTTTGTTCTTAAGTCTTAGCTAATCAACAAATCACATAACTAAACTAGGCCGTGAGTCCTTTGGGAGAACGATACTTGGTCTTACCGAGTTTATTACTTGAAACGATTCGGTCATACTTGCCGATTGTTCAACAAGTTTGTGACATCATATTTTGGTGATCATAAATTTGTCATCACCAGGGTGGAGGAATCACCTTAATCTTAGATGGAACAATGCGCCACAGTATCAACAGCAGGCGCCACCTTTCCAGAATGCTGGAGCACCTAACAGATATGTGCCTCCACCTATGCAACAACACTAGAGGCAACAACAACAACAGGAGCAAGAGGCACCTGCCTAACCAGCTGCCCACCATTCCACTTCGTCTGAACCTTCATTGGAAGAGTTAGTGAGACAGATGACTATGCAAAACCTGTAGTTTCAGAAAGATAACGTGCAATTTCGGCAGGAGACTAGAGCTTTCATACAGAGTCTCACTAACCAGATGGGTGATGAGCGGGTCGCACCTCTCACAAAAGTTGTTTGCAAAATTAATGCAGTACAGACTAGGAAGTGACTCCTAGGTCGTCTCTCAAGGACCAAATTTGGTTCAGTTTCGGATCAAACACGTAGTGGGCGGGGGGGGGGGGGGTGTTTGAAAGTGTTCTTGTGATTGGAAATAAACTAAATTAAATCTGGGAATTAAACACAACCAAACATGAATAAAAACATTAAAATATCATTAAATCTGGAAATTACAACAGATAAATACCCAAACACAATTCAAGCTGTAAACATGCAACGGTTACGCTAAAACATTAAATACACAATGTTGTCATTTATCCTACGCATTCACAACCAAAGAGAAGAAAATCAACTCAACATGATATAAAATATTTTAAGCAAACAAAGTAAAAGAAAATAAAGAAAGTAAAATTTCTCTACTATTAATTGTGACCAATTCATCTACCAACAAAAATTAAAAATTGCAAATGCTTATAAGGAACTACTCCATGACCGTGACATTATGTGGCAAGCAAAGAAAAAATATCAAAACAATTTGGATGTTTCTTCCTTCCAGACATGAACTTCCAACTTCTATAATCCTTTAATCGCATATGGTCCACTCATTTTTGCAAAAGGGATTTAAAGCAATTAAAATTGAAGCTATCACCGTACCTTGCTGCTCCTAAGTTATCCATTCATGCTAAAAAAAATAAAAGAAATGCATCCAATAGCCGTGGGCCACTCTTCCAGCCATCACCGTGCACCACACAATCCCAAGCAATTGCTGCCAAATGTCCCATCATCTAAACTTTATTCTCCAACAATTAGTCACGGTACTTTCTCTGTTCCAGCAAAGAAGCATTGAAAAACTTTAATAAAAAATTTGGAATGTGTGCATCCATGCTAAGCCGTGGCAAGGGAAATAAATTCCCATGATGTGACCATGTGCTCACTGCTGCCAACTTTTCTTCTTCCTAGAATCACCATCCCGTGAGCTTCTCTTCCTTGCTCCACTTCACATCAGCTTCTCATTTCATACATGATAAAAAAAACGAAACTCTTTTCTTGCACAAGCCGTGACCCCTAAAACCGTGACACCCCTGCAACATGTGCGTGGCCTCCTATTCCAGCGTAAATCACCATTTCTCCAAGCTAAGAAAAATTAAACGAAGAGAAAAGAAACGTGCTACTCTTCGTCCAGCTCCGCCGAACAGTGTGCCCCCTTGCCGTTCAAAGGGTTCAATTTTGAAAAAGAAAAATTGTGTGTTCCGGGTGGTGGCTGCACTTGGGCCGTGTGTCCCCTTCCAGCAAGGTAAAGGAACCGGTTACCTTTTCCAGCCAAAAATGATTCAGCGCTTCCTAAAGATGATGAAGTCCACGCATCCTCTCCAATTGAAAAACTAAATTCAAATCAATGTAACAGTAGCTGAATAACGTGTGAACACCAACGCTGAATATGAATGTAAAACCGAGAGTCAAAACAAAGAAGTCACAAGTGGCCTTCAGCAAAGTGGAGAAGTGAAAAACTTTCTTTCATTCATCATCAGAATCCAAAAAAAAAAAACCAGCGTAAACATCATTTTTTTTCCAAGAACACAAGCCGAGAGTGTAAAGTCATGCCCCTGCAAGTGGCGGCTGCCCTTTTGTCTTAAGGCCGTGTGTCCCTTTTTAGGGTAGGGTCCACACACTAAAACCCTAGGGTCCAAGTCACTAACTTCTAATTTTTGGGTCTAAACTAGTTTACCAAAAATTGACCCAAAATGTAAGAGTTGATACAGAAATTCTAAACTACTGAATTACAATTTAATTAATTCTAAAATGTCTGTGTGGAGAGTTTTGAATTTATTCGGCATTCTTCCTGATGTCCCAAAATGTATTTCCGAAATTTTCCTGCACTTCAAAAAATGCACTTAATCAGCTCAAAAAACCCAAATTAGCACAATTACAAATTTCCGACCAAATTGAGCAGAATTCGGAAAACGGGGAAATAACAAACAATTAAACACAATTCCCTGGTTTATTTAAGTGAAATAAACTAAATATAATTCCAGAAATAACGACTCATCAAAATAGACCACACTTAGTCTTTTGCACTCCTGGGCAAAACCAAAATGAAAACCAGGGAACTCTCAAACATCAGGGAGCTAACACAGACTCGACAGACAGACAACAAAGACTCCAAAACAGAAATACAGTTGCACAATTCTCACAAAATCTGGACGGTAAAAGGTATAGGCAGAATCCCACACAGAGTCAATGAAAGCAAATACTCAAAGAATCATCCAAACAGTTCAGTACAAGGAAAACATTCAATCAGTTCAAGAGATGAATGAAAAGCAACAGAGCCTCACAGATGCACACAATCAGTGTTTCTCTCAAGTGTTTAAGGTAAATCAATGTCACTCAATGCACTCAAGAAAGCAATCACAAATAGACTTGGCAAGCCTCTAATATCAACACTCAAGCACATACGCATGTTCAAATCAAAAGGTCTTTTCATGGTTGTAATGGGGCCAAGGACAAGGGAGGATATATCTGGATAAGAAGCTACAACCCATAAGGAATAGAGGAGCAATGGGGAACAAGTGTAAACACATTCAAACACACCCACAACCTCTAATTCCATCCTCTTCTTGACTCCATTATTCACATTTTTTTTTCACTATTTTTCTGCTTTCTTTTTTTTTTCATCCTGTCTCTTTTCTTTTCTCTCTTTTTAAAACAAAACTGTAAAAGACAAGATACACATATATTTACCAAACAAAACAAGAAGAGGAACCAACTAGCCAACTCATCAAAAACCCCAAGGAGACCACACTTGTTCCCAAAACACTTCCAAAGGTCCAAAATTCCCTAGGGTTAAGGTAATCATTATTTTTCACTAAGGGCTAGTGTATGAGCTTCAAAACAAGGAAATGGGGGAAAGTATAGGCTCAAAATGGGTTATCAAAGAATTAAAACAAGGTAAGCTTATTTGGCTAGAGAGGCTCAAGAACAAAATTGCCTTTATCACGTCCAAACATGCATATCAATCAAGAACTATCAACAAGAGTCAAACCAAGGCATATGCGCAAGCAATCAAGAGACATATCACACACAAGAAAGAACATAAAGTGGCTCAAATCTCACACAGTGTAATTCTGTCACAATCAATTCAACTCTCAAACATCATGATCATCTCCCAAGCAAAGAAAAGCAAGGAATCCAACATCTCAGAGTATCAATGAAGTGAAGGAAAACTGACAACCTAACCACAATCCAGAATTTACGAAAAGCATGCAAAACTGTACACAAGACACAACAAACTACATAAAAACCGAAACATGAACAAAGAAACAACCTCCCCTAATAGACCACACTTAAACGACACAATGTCCTCAGTGTGTCACAATCAGTAGATCAAACAATCAGAACAATCATCAGATATCGACAAAGTGCAATAAAAGTGAGGAGGGAAGGAGAAGAGAAACTCCCTGAGTCAGATGGGAGGATAGGTGGGGTGGACCAAAGACGTCTCCTCCACCACTACATCCACTAAAGAAGGGTTGCTGAGGAAGGGCTTCAGTCTATGCCCGTTCACCTTGAAGCTTTTAGCTGTAGATGGACCTTGGATCTCTACTCCACCATAAGGATAAACATTAGTCACAACAAAAGGTCCAGTCCATTTTGATCTCAACTTACCACCCATGAGGCCCAGTCTAGAGTTATACAACAAAACCTGTTGGCCAACCTCGAAGTCCTTTCTAACAATAGAACTATCATGGAACTTCTTTGTCCTTTCCTTGTAGAACTTCGAGTTCTCATATGCCTCCAATCGGATCTCATCCAATTCATTCAGTTGCAACTTTCTTTCCTCTCCAGCTTGGTCCATGGAGAAGTTGCAAATCTTCACAGCCCAACATGCCCGATGCTCAATCTCGACTGGTAGGTGACATGCTGATGAGAGGGTCGCACCTCTCACAAAAGTTGTGCATAAAAGAATGCAGTATAGTACTAGGAAGTGACTCCTAGGTCGTCTCTCAAGGACCAAATGTGGTTCGAGTCTTAGATCACACACGAAGGAGGGGGGGTAAGTTTTGAGAGTGTTTTTGTGAATGCAAATGAAGAAATTAAAATGAAAATTAAATACAACCGAATAAAATTGAAGGCATTAAAGTGCATGAAAACTTAGCTGCTCAAGAAAACAAAATAAAAGAATTGACTATAAAATAAAAGAAAATAAAACTTCTCCATTAACCGTGACCCATTCATCTACCAAAAGAAAACAATTTAAAAGAACACCCTTGGAGCTCCTACATAAGGGACGTGGCAGCAGCACTTTTGATTGAGCCCATATTGAACACGTAAATAAATTTAAGCACCATGCAAATGGAATAAAATAAAATAAACAAGGGAGTAACCGAGAATGGATGTGACAATTGCAATGAAAATGTTGGAAGTGGAAGTAGCTTTTTAGAATAAAGTAAAAGAAAATTCTTTCAAGGCATGACACCTTTGCTAACGTAAACCTTTCTCCAAAATGAAATGAAGAATGCTCCAAAATAAAAACTAACTATTGAAAGCTTTTTGTCTTTTTTTTTTAAAATGAAACCAACACTTCGCTTCTTCCTAGAATAATCACCATCCTATTCCAAGAAAGCAAAACCGGTGCTGCACCTCTCTTCAATCAATTACGTTTATCTCATGTTTAAAAAGAAAGCAAAATAAAAAGGTGGAAAAGAAAGCTGCTGCTGGACCCAATAACATGTGAATTATCTAAGAGAGGCAAACAAAAAAAAAAAAAAAAACATGTTCATTTGCAAAATGAAAACAAGTGTGACTTCTAGTAGGACCGTCGCACTCTCTAAAAGCAAAATGAAAGTATATTTGCTGGAATCAAATCATATCACCGTGCAAACAAACTAAATGAATTGAAAGCATCATACACTACTACACTTTCTTCCAGCATTTTCTCCTAACAAATCACCGTGACAGTAGCCTCTTCTCTTCATCTCCACGCTCCAGCATTTTCTCCAGCTTTTTCCCTACACCAAAAATAAATCTCCCCCAAGGTGGCTACTGGAACCTCCCACGTCCAGCCCCCTCTTTCATTCCATCAGCCAAAAAAAACGTTCTAAAGCCAAGAGCTTTTAAAAACCAAAAACACGAACGAATCCCCTCTTTCACGTCCCTTTCTCCATGTCTCAGCTCAACTCCCATGCTCGCCAACTCTTCCAGCTCAACCGTCCATTTTTCTAGTGCCTTTTTTTCTAAGTGAAAGATGATGCCTCCCTCCAAGGTGGCGGCTGGGTCTTAACTCCAAAATGAAAGATGACTTGTGCCCCCCTCTGGACCAACTTCCGTGTGTGCGTGCTTGCTGGATGCACCCCTCTTTCTGTCTGCCACACCTTTCTCCAATGCTGGATCAGTGCTGCTCTTGTTGGAGCTGGAGCGTAACGTGCAGCCGTGGGCTTCACTTCCACTTGTGCACCTCCCGGATGTGTATGGGCTGGACCGTGGATTTCTCTTTGCTGGGCTGCTTGCTTCGGTTGGGTGCATATACAAAGCTGGCTGAGAACTTTTTTTTTTTTTTGTTTATCAATTGAATAATAAAAAGCTGATGTGAAATGAAAAACATGGGGAATAAAATCTGCACATCTCTTCTCCACGTGGGCCGTGTGTGTCTCAATGTGGTGACCCCTTCATGGCTTTGCACCAATAATTTTGCTTTAAGATGAATGACTACCCCTTTCACATTCAAGACCATTTTCACGTCCAAACCCATTTGCATTTTTGGATGCTGCCAGATTTTTCTCGGTCCAGTTGTCATCATTTTTTTTATTAAACCTTCAAATATCCCAAATTGTATTTCCAAATTTTCCCTGTAATTTATAGTGCAAATAATTAGCTTAGACAATTCAAATTAATCAAAATTAGAATTACTAGTCAATTAAGCACAATTGGTGAAACGGGAAAATACCGGACATTTAAACACAATTTCCTGATTAATTCTAGCACAATAAACTAAGTGAAGTGAATAAAATATCGACTCATCAAAATAGACCACACTTAGTCTTTTGCACTCCTGGGCAAAATCAAGACGCAAATTAGGGAATAGTTCAAGGGACATTCAGGGTATGACACAAACTTAGCACACAGAAAACAAAGACTTGCAAGGAAACAAACAGAATTTACACAATCCTCAAGAAATCTGGACAGAGAAAAGAAGTAGACAATTCCAACATAGAATGAATCAGAGAAAGCAGATACTCATGAAATCATCCAAGCAATTCAAGACATGGCAAAATGATTAATCAGCTCAAGAGGTGAATCAAAAGTAACAAAACCTCACAGATGCACTATCAGTGTTTCTCTCAAGTGTTTAGGGTAAATCAATGTCACTCAATGCACTCAAGAAAGCAAGCAACAACAGACTTGGCAAGCTTCTAATATCAACACTCAAACACATGCATGTTCAAATCAAAAGGTCTTTTATGGGTGAAATGGGGCCAAGGACAAGGGAGGATAAATGTGGATGAGAAGCTACAAACCAAAAGAAATAGAGGAGCAATGGGGAACAAGTGTAAACACAGTAAAATCACACCCAGACCTCTAATTCAATCCTCTTCTTGACTCCATTATTCACAATTTTCTTTCTCATTTTTTTTTTTGCATTTTTTTTTCATCCTATCTCTTTTATTTTCTCTCTTTAGCACACAACTATAAGAGACAAGATATAAATCATATTTCTAAAAACAAAACAAGAAGAGGAACCAACTAGCCAATTTATCAGAATCCCCAGGGAGACCACACTTGTTCCCAAGACACTTCCAAAGCTCCAAAATTCCCTAAGGTTAAGGTAATCATGGTTTTTCCTTAGGGCTAGTGTATGAGCTTCAAAACAAAGAAATGAGGAAAGTATAGGCTCAACAAGGGTTTTCAAAGAATCAGAACAAGGTAAGCTTATTTGGCTAGAGAGGCTCAAGAACAAAAATGCCTTTATCACTTCCAAACATGCATATCAATCAAGAATTATCAACAAGAGTCAAGCCAAGGCATATGTGCAAGCAATCAAGAGACATATCACACACAAGAAAAAACATCAAGTGGCTCAAATCTCACACAGGATAATTGTCACAATCAATTCAACCTCTCAAACATCATAATCATCTTCCCAAGCAAAGAAAAGCAAGGGATTTCAAACCAATAAGTATCAATCAAGTGAAGTGAAAGACGAGTCTACAACTTTAACACAGTCCAGAAATGAAGAGAAACATGTAAAACTGTACACAAGACACGACAAAAATAACCTAGAAGAGAAAAAATTTAACCAAGAAAACAAAAACTAACAAAAAAAAAAAAAATCTCCCCCAATAGACCACACTTAAACTACACAGTGTCCTCAATGTGTCATAAGCATAAGATCAGAAATCATAACAGTCAACAGATCATGGACAAGTGCAATAAAAGTAGGGAAAGGGGGAGAAGAGAGAAAGAAAACTCCCCTGATCATGGTGGCAGTTGCCAATTTTGGACTTTCAGGGAGATGTCTTCCACCACAGGATCCAGCAAGGAAGTTTTGAGGACGAACTGCTTCATCCTCCAAATCTGATCTAGCAGTGAAATGTTTTCCACAGTTGGATCTATGCAGTGATTGTTGATGAGCAGGTTCAGCAGGTGCCTGTTGATGTTGAAACTTTCGTGAATGCTGGCACGATTGTCTTCCAGCATGGTGATGGACAAATTTGTAAGCACCAAAATATGATGTCACAAACTTGTTTCACAATCGGCAAGTATGACCGAATCGTTCAAGTAATAAAACTTGGTAAGACCAAGTATCGTTCTTCCCAAAGGACTCACGGCCTAGTTTAGTTATGGTTTCTTGATTAACTAAGACTTACAAACGAAATATTTGAGTTTAAAATGCAAGACAGAAAATAAACATGTATGCATGAATTTTGATCAATGGCAAAGACAAAAGATAAACACTTTCAATGGAATATATGAATGAATATGTTGTTGGGGGTCAATTTCATCTCATCCACTCTCATATATTTTAGGAATTCAACATTCAAATCATCATTGTTAATGCCACTCTCTAATGTACCATTCTAGATGGCTTCTCCCTAATCAAATAGTTCATACAATTCCTAGCATTCCTAATGATTAGTTCATGAGTGCAGGAGCTTAAAGGCAACCAATAGAATATTGTCAGTATAATATTGGGAGAAATTCCCCGGATCTAGACTTCCCCGTACGTGTCCGTATCGACAAAACCAATAATCATGCATTAGAATGAGTTAAACAATGCAAGCATTGAGCAAAGAGGAAAAACCCTAACTAATGATGAAAGAAAGCATATGTCTTAATTCAAAGATGTACTCAACAGATTCCATATATGAGAGCTTCAAGAGATTACATTGATTCCCCAACAAACATACAAGGTTTAGTTCACCATATTCATGGTGAACCTAGATGAATAACAATGAAAGTATGAAAGAATAAACCCAATAAAGGTGAAGAGGTAGCCTAAGCATCCAAGATCCTCCTTCAAAGGGGTGGAAGAGAGAGTGTTTGCCTCGTTTCTGCCAAAGATCTCCAACTAAAGGACGTGCAAGCCCTTATATACTAATCTAGAGTTACAAAAGATTACAAAAGCCCAAGCCCAAAAAGTGCCGCTCAGCGCCATTTACCGCTCAGCGGTGGTTACGCGTCTTCTTTCTTCCCCTCAGCGGCCATTTGCCCCTCAGCGGTTCCAACGCCACCTCTTGAGTGCCGCTCAGCGGTAGTTTGCCGCTGAGCGGTGCCTTCGACTTCTCTTTTTGCACTCTTTCTTGTCTTTTCTAATGTCCTCTCTCTCATTCTTCACTTCTTTCACCAAATTCACCTCAAAACCTGCACAAAAACACTCAAATCAAGCATAAACCTGTCCAGCTCTCTTATTTCTGAAAATATAAACAAAATGCATGATTTCAAGCTAGTTTCTAAGTCTAAAGGTTGCTTTTAGTATCACTTTTAAGCATGAAAATAACAGTTTTTCAACTGTTATCACAACCCCAAACTTAGAACTTTGCTTGTCCTCAAGCAAACAAAATGTAACTCCATCTCCAACCAATTCATATGATGGTTCACTCATTCAAAATCCTATTTTCAAGATAAGTAATAACTTCACTCAAACTTATGACCAAGAGTTAACTCAAGATGTGCACATGCTTTAGTGTTCACAAAGTCATTTAAGTTCCAACAAATGCTATTTTTCATGAATGATCAATCAATTAAGCATGGATGTTCATGTGCTTATGGAATATTTCCTCACTAGGTAAAGTGTTTCACTCAACACACAAGTGTATAAGAGGTAAAGTGTTTCACTCATTCACTCCACTATCACAATGTCACATGAATCAACTTTGCCTTTCATTTAACCACAATCAAATACATTCACAAGCATGCATCATCACAAGGACTTTTCAATGGCTTATAATGTGGCTGGGCTAACAAGAAAATTGGTTTTTCTGGATCACAAAATCCTTGAGTTAAGAGAATCATAACAACACAATCTTCTTATTCATTCCCAACTTTCTTTTGCCTTTGCTTTTGCATTTGCATTGAGCTTTGCTTCTTTTTCTTTTCTTTTCTTTGCAAATTCTTACTTTTTAGCTCTTAGCTCTATGCTTTTTCCTTTTTCATGTTTCCCCAATAACCCCAAACTTGAACATTTAACAATACCACACAAGATCTTCTACTTAACTCAAGGTAAAGATTTTCAATCAAGGGTGTTCAGTGTATATTTAAGGCTAAGGGTTCAAAGGATAGAACACAACGTGTTCTCTTTTAGAAGGCTAACTTTATGAATTTGGCCAATAAAAAGGGTTTCAACAACACGGCCTTTGATCATATGATGCAAAACAAGCAATTGATTCAATCCTAGAAAACCTGGGCAAAGTCATTCATGCTTTCAAAGTAATAGCATTCAACAATAATAACTCTGGAGCTCAAAACCTCACATATAAGCTCATTCACATTTGACATGCACATCCTGCTTAATTTCACAATCACAATCATGATATTATGCATTTGTTCACAAAGCTTGTGAATCACCTGTATAAGCATTTTAATGTGCACATCATCTCAACATCAATCAATCAATAAGCATCATTCAAGCATTACTTATCACACAATCACAGTTAATAGCAAACCATCACAAGAAACCAGGTTTCAAATAGAGTACATCAAACCCTAATCTAAAAACAAAAACAAATAAGTTCAGAAAACTTAAACCATAAAAGCATAATCATATGATAGCATTCATCAGTAAATGCTATCTCAGCTCCTCATCAGTCCGAGCTCTCTGTATCTTCCTCTTCCTCTTCATCATCATCTTCATCAAATGCATCCTCCTCCTCTGCTTCATCTTCCTCCATATCTCTGGCTGAAGCTTCAGCTGCTCCAGCTCCTCCATATACTGGTTCTTCTGGCCAAGCTACCACATTATGGAATTCATCCATAGTCCACCTGTGTGCTGGAGGGGTATCATACATCCCCACTATCATCTCAGCCGTGGCCACCTGCCCTCTGTGGATGGACTGCAACTGAGCACCTATAAGAGACATATACATGTCCCTCATCTGGAATGGTTCTGCCTCATGAGTATCAGCAGAAGTCCTGCTCTGTGCTGGCCTTCTCTCTCTACGAGCCTGGCGTGGTGGCACTGGCTGGGCTGCCTCCTCACCTCCACAGTACTGTCTGTAATAGGCCTCATCTATAGCTTTTCTTGGCCTCTCAAATGGTGGAACAGAAGTGTCCACCCCAGCTAGCTTGCAAAGGTGAGTGATCAAAGAAGGATGTCCCAGTGGTGCTTTGTTGTTTGAGGTGTTAGCACACACACTAATCTCATCAGCTATCACCTGCCCAATATTAACATTCAAGTTTCTGATAACACAGTAGATGAATAGTGCCCTGCTGAGAGTAATATCTGACACATGTGAACATGGCTGAATGTTGGCATGAGAAAACGCCATCCAATACTTTGCAAGAGGAGTCAAATCTGTCCTCCTAATGTTAACCACTGAGCCAGATCTATTCCTTTGGAAGTGTCCTCCAGGTATACACAATACTCTCTCCACATCTCATAATCAGCACCTTCCTCCATGCTAAGAGCAAACTGGCATTGCTCACCAGCCCACACAGTATCCAGAAAGTTATTTATGGAGTCAGGATCATACCTGATAGCATGGCCTCTAACATAGCCCAAATAATTCTCAGCTGGATAATCACCAATCTTCTTTGCATTGGTGTAGAATTCCTTGACCACAGCTATGTTGGCAGGTGCTGGATAGGTGGCTAGCTTCCCCCAATCATTCCCTAACACTTGCTCTCCAAATTGAGGAGCAAAGTTAGGTATCATTCCAACCTTTCTCTCCATTAGAAGTCTCCTGTCCTGAACCACCCTAAAGTGCTTCTCATGTTTCCTAGAGAGGAACCTGCCATTATGGGGCTGCTCTGGTTCCTTTTCCTTTCTCTTGGTTGCCATGGTTTTCAATCTCTTTCCTGAAGAGGATGCCATTCCTGCATTCAAACACAAATCCAAAACCACAGAACATGATGTTCATCATTAGTAAACTCAGAACACAACTCCTTTCGAAGCTAAACCACCGCTGAGGGCCAGAATTTCCCCTCAGCGCCACCAGTGCCACATTCAAACACGCAATAAACCAGAAAAAACAAATCTGGCAAAGTGCCGCTCAGCGGTAAATGCCGCTCAGCGGTGATCTGCAGATTTTTGCAAATCTTCTTTTTAAAACAGTCCTAACTCCACCCAAATGCAATTTTCAGTTTTCCAGTTCATAATCAAGCAGTTTAATCGGTTCAAACATCAAATATATCATCAAATCATGCATAGAAACTAAAACCCCTAAGTATTCATGCTTTGACAATCACATTCAAATTCAAGAACCCTAGAATGAACAAAATGCATTTTACTTACTTGGGTGGAGATGCTAGATGATATGAGAATGCTTCCAAACTAGAATGCTCTCTTCCAACCCCAAACTTTGATGGCACACTAGTATAAAAGTGAGTGGAAGAGAAATCTTCTAAAGAGGGAAGAGTAGAAAGATGTGGAAAACCTAGGAGAAGAGGTGTGGAAGTGTTTATGCAGAGAAGAACTTGAAAGAGTGTAAAAACGCGCAGCTTAGGGTTTAAAAATACCCCAATGGGCTCGGGTTCCGCTAAGGGGAACTTAAGCCCATCTGCGTTAGTACCGCTCAGCGGTAAATGCCGCTCAGCGGCACTTTCGTGATGTGCCCTTCTCCTTCTTTTCTTGACCTACATGCCTTCCTAGCATACCCCTCATAGGTTCCCTGCAATTCAATGTTAAAAATGCTTATGCAAACCCTAACTAAAATAGACAAACAGAAAACAATCAATCAACTGGGTTGCCTCCCAGGTAGCGCTTGTTTAACGTCACGAGCCTGACCCAAAATCCACCAACACCCATCAGTAGGTGTTTCAAACTTACCAGCACCCATCAGTAGGTGCAAAATCTTCTCACGAACACCCATCAGTAGGTGTTACAAACTTAGTATCCTTCAGTAGATACTTAATCACCTAGCATCCTTCAGTAGATGCTAGATCCAACAAAATAATGTCCAGAATAATGTTCACAAATTATAAATTACAAAACCAAATCAAAAGTTTGTAAATCCACTGGGTTGCCTCCCAGCAAGCGCTTCTTTAACGTCACTAGCTTGACCCTGTTAAAGCTCACGTTCCATCTTCTTTATAGTTGACGTAGTCCTTCCACCAACCTTTCAACTGCTTCCTTTGGACTGTCTTAGATTCTCTAGAATATGGAGACTCTATCTCTATCATCTCCTTCTCTTTAAAGCCTTTAATAACCCACAACTTGTTCTTGAGTCTTACAGGTGTGCCAAGTTGGAGTCTTAATTTTTTCCAGTCTCTAGGAACTTCTTCTCCTTTTCCAATCTCTTCTACCTTGGGTGCCTGAAAATACAAACAATGGTTATCAGAAACCTTAAGATTTTTATTTTTACCTCTAGTTATGGGTGCATCTCGAAATGCAGCTTTATAACTGGCTTCTTCCTCCTTTGCTTGTATCTCATCTTTGAACACATCCACCACCACTCTCTCCTCTCTGTCTTGGAGAACCACTATACCTTCATTCACATCAATGATAGCCCTAGCCGTTTTCATAAACGGCCTTCCAAGTATGAAAGGTATTTTCTCAGTTTCCATCTTCATCACCACAAAGTCTGCCAAGAACTGAAGTTTGCCAACACAAACTACAATGTCTTCTGCAATCCCACATGGCTCCTTTGAAGATCCATCAGCCATTACAAGATTAACCTTTACAGGTTTTATTTCAACATGGCCAATTTGCTCCAATAGAGAATAAGGCATCAAGTTAACACTTGAGCCTAAATCAAGGAGAGCTTTCTTTACCTTTTTCTTCCCTATAATGCAAGGGATAGAAAAACTGCCTGGATCTGCTGCTTTTGGTGGGAATGATTCTTTCTTAACAGTTATACACTTTTCTTCCTGATGAGTCAATATTTTATTCACTTCACTTAGTTTATTGTACCGAATTTAATCGGGGAATTGTGCTTAATTGTCCGGTATTTTCCCGTTTTTGATAATTGTGTTTAATTTGACCAAAAATTCTTATTTTAATTAATTTGAATTATTTGAGCTAATTATTTGCATTATTAATTATAGGGAAATTGTTGGATAATATTTGGGACATTTAGAGGCTAAATCTGAGGAGGTGTGGATTTAAATTATGGGAGTGTACCTGGAGATGGGCTTGGTTGGAGAAGCTAAGAAGTGGTGCTTGAAGAAAAAGAGGCTCACGGCCTGCACCCAACAGGAGCACGAGCGTCCAGCAGATGGCACGCACGTCCTGATTTGGCTTCTCGCTGAGGACGTGCGTCCGCACACATCCAGGACGAGCGTCCGCACACATCCAGGACGAGCGTCTGCACACATCCAGGACGAGCGTCCGCACAAATCCAGGACGAGCGTCCAACAAAGATGAAGCGCACGTCCGCACACATCCAGCACGCACGTCCAGCACGTCCAGACACTTCCAGAACGAACGTCCAGCAGAGTGGAAGACAACGCACGTCCAGACACTTCCAGAACGAACGTCCAGTAGAGTGGAAGACAACGCACGTCCAGACACTTCCAGAACGAACGTCCAGCAGAGTGGAAGACAACGCACGTCCAGCACACTCCACACGCGTCCAACAATGTAGGGGGTGCACTGTCCACTGAGGCCCACCACGGCCCAAGGCCTGAGAAGCAGTTTTGGGGGTGCATCCAGCACTGATCCAGAAACGTGAGCGTCCATGGCAGCTTTCTTAGGTGGTGCGTGAAGAAAAATGAAAGCACAGCAGCGTCCATGCTTCCACGCACACGGTCCAGAAATTCAAGCGGACTCATCATCCATCAGCAACATCCACGGCCTGGTGACAGCAAGCAAATATGGGGGTGCATCCAGCAGCTGACGTGTCCAAAGTAAATAGGGCATGCTATATTAAATGAAAAAATGAGAGGGCTGAGGGGAGAGCGTCAGCCGCCACCCTTTCTTTTCTGCATTTCACCTTTGAACAAAAGTGGGGAAAAAGAGGGATGGAAGGTTACGGGTGAGGGCTGGGACACACTGCAGCCGCCACTGGACATTTGGCCATTTTACTCTCTGGTTTTCTGGGGGCTTGTGCCTTAGTTTTCGAGAAGTACTGTGATTAATACTGTAGAGATTTCTTTACTTTCTAAGCAAGCACGGTGATGCTGCAGTAGTGTAGACGGTTTTCGTTTTCTTTTCTGTGTTGGAACCGAGAAGAATTTTGAAGAGCATGTGGTCTTGTTTTTATTTTCATGTTTGAACCAGATTTCTATCTTTAAATTCTATGAGATTACAGTGTTATTTTGTTGTGAAGAAGTGTGTGTGCTGGCAGCTTTTATCACTTTCATTTGGTGATTTATTGCTTTGGAGATTTCTTTTCTTTGTGAAATGAAGAAGTAGATTAGGTGGGAGTAGGTGCTGTCAAATCCAATTAGGCTTTCTTTTTCTTTTAGAAATCAAACACGGTGATTGAGATTGGAGGGAGGGCATGAGGTTTTAACGAGTTCCAGTGGCCGCCTCTCTCTGAGTTTTGGTTTTTAGGCTTTTGGCTTTGAACGTCTTAGGAGAATGTAGGAATTTGTTGTTTTTGCTTTGAATCAGGAAGATCCGCCACCTTCATTTTGTGTTACTAGCATTTTCTTTCATTTGTTCTAGAAGCAGCAGGGGAATTGAATTTTCTTTTCTTTCTTTAGAAAATAGCACGCTGACTCATGGTAGAAGAGAAGCTGCACGTTCATGGAATGAAGAGTAGATTAGGTTGGAGTAAGGAGTGGTCACATCAATTGTAGCATTTGGAGGGCACAAGTAGCAGGTGTACGGTGGTAGGCTATGAGAAAAGAAATTTTATTGAATTGCTTATGGATGAGAGAGGAGAGCACGTAGGAGGAAGAAGTGGTGTTGCCTCGGCTTGGGGGAATGGTAGCAGGAGGCGCCAGCGGTGTGAAGCCACGTGAAGAAGATGTGACATTGTTTGTTCTTTTAATTTATTAGCTTTACTTGTTGCATTTATTCCAGCTGCCAACCATGATAATGTTTTCTTATTTAGTTATTTTACTTTTCCATGGCACTTCATTTAATAGGTTTCATTTGTGTTTCTTGCTGTTTGTGAATTTGCTTTATGCATTCAATTTGTTCACGTAACCTTGCATTTAATTTCATTCCAAGCTGCAACGTGTCCTTATTTTTCTTTTTAGCTTATTGCATTTGAATTTATTCACGCCGTTTGCCATTTGTTTCAGCTTTGCATTTTATTGGCCTTAATTGCTTTGGACACTCATCTATTGTATTGTTCAGTTTATCGTTTCTGTTCATTTTAAGCTTGTCTATTTCGTTTGACGCTTTGCAATTCAATAGTGTTAAGTGAGTGTTTAGATTTCTCTAGTGCATTTAAATTACTTCACACACCTTGTTTTAGGACAGTTCGGTCCTCATGGGTTGCTTATTTATTTCAGTGTTTTAAATTATGTTTGGTTGTATTTACTTTCCAGTTTTAATGTTGTTAATTTCTAATCGCAAAAACATTTTCACAAACCCCCCCCCACTACGTGTTGATCTGAGACTGAACCCAATTTGGTCCTTGAGAGACGACCTAGGAGTCACTTCCTAGTCTATACTGCATTAATTTTATGCACAACTTTTGTTGGGAGGTGCGACCCTCTCATCAAAATGGCGCCGTTGCCGGGGACCAATGGTTCGGTCTTAGGTCTTTTTGTTGTGTCAGTGTGTGTTGTGTTTTGTCTTGTGTTGCGTGATGTGTTTTAGGATGTTTAGTTAGTCTTGTTTGGGTTTACTTCTTTTATCGATTTTTGTGGTTTTAGATTTTTATCATTTTTTTTTTTTGTATTTTTTGCATTTAGTTGTTGTTTCTGGAAGTTTCAAATTATGTAAATAATAGTTTTTCCCCATGTTATGTTTCTATATGTTTGGTTTAATCTTTGTTTGAAGTGGAAGTCTAGGTCTGAGACAGGTTTTGCACTACAATAGAGGAGATGACAGATTCTCAAGACTGGATATATGATCTGATCCAGAGTCTTCCCAAATTCCATGGGTTGGCACATGAAGATCCATACAGGCACCTCAAGGAGTTTTGTTTGGTGTGTTTGTCGATGAGGCCTCCTGGTGTTTCAAAGGAGACAGTGTTGATGAAAGTGTTTCCAATGTCCCTTCAAGGTGCAGCAAGAGACTGGTTCATATACCAGTATCCTTTTGATAGTTGGCAGGAAACACAACAGAGATTCCTCAACAAGTTCTTTCCAGCAGCAAAGGTAAGCAACATTAGGAGGGAGATCACTACCATTGAGCAATTTCAAGAAGAAAGCCTGGCAGATTATTGGGAGAGGTTTAACAGGCTCTGCACAGCCTGTCCAAACCACCAAATTTCAGAGCATTTGCTCTTGATTTACTTTTATGAAGGGCTCCTGGACAATGAAAGGATATTAGTGGATGTAGCTGCTGGTGGATCTTTGATGGACAGAACTCCAACAGAGGCAAAGAAGTTGCTCTGCAAGCTGGCGGGTCAAAATCCAAGTGAGGTAGTAAAGGAAAAACCTGAGCAGGTTTACTGTAAACTTGAAATCCCTACTCATGTATCTGAGGTTCAAGTAAATTTTAATGCTTTTGAATTGGTAAAACTTGAACCATTTAAGCCTGTTCTGGATTCTGATATTGATACACATGTGCACACTCATGTTGTGGATTCATTATTCCCTGTAGAGCACATTGACATACCTGATGTTCACTATCCTTGCACTGACCTTGATTTAAATGATAGCTTTGAGGATGCAGCTGATGACTTGGAGATTGGTAAGAAAATTTTCAATGAGCAAAAACAGGTTTATTCTGAACTTGAGATTCCAAACACTTTACCTGATTTGCTTATGCATTCAAATGCCTGTGATTTGATACACACTGATTCTATAGGATTCATGACTGATACTGATACAGATTTGATTGATCATTCTAAAATTTTTGATTCAGTATCAGCCATTGAACCCATTGGTCTAAGGGTTGTTTTGAATGGACATGATTGCCGTGATGAAATATTGAATGATAATAGCCTTGAACTGACCTTTGATTCTGTTGATGATGCATATATCAATATTGATTTTGAGGTGGAAACTGTGCAATCTAATAACTCTATAGAGTTAGGACTGAACTTTGATCTGACACAGTTCTCTGAGAACTTTGAATGTGATTGTGAATCTGGTTCTTGCCCGATCTGTATTGAAATTGATTATGTGTTACAGACAGATTCTAAGCGTATAACAGATGCTATTAATTGTGAGTTTGATGACCATGCTGCAGAATTAAATGAGAATACAAGTGCTGACATTAAGGAAATCATGATTAATGAAGGAGAGTGTACTGCTACTTCTTTGATTGAGCCAGAGATCTCCATTCCGATGTCACACACTGAACAACTGCCAGTGGAAGGAAAGCTACTGATGGAAGAGTTTGCTGGGAGAAGAAAGAAGAAACATCTCGTCTTGGATGATATGGCGGTACTGATGAAGTTGGTCCTCCTCAAAACTCGTTTGCTGAATCCTGTGGTGGAAGACATCTCCCTGATAGTCCAAAATTGGCAATTGCCACCATGACCAGGGGAGTTTTCTTTCTCTCTTCTCCCCCTTTCCCTACTTTTATTGCACTTGTCCATGATCTGTTGACTGTTATGATTTCTGATCTTATGCTTATGACACATTGAGGACACTGTGTAGTTTAAGTGTGGTCTATTGGGGGAGATTTTTATTTTTCTTTGTTAGTTTTTGTTTTCTTGGTTAAATTTTTTCTTTTCTAGGTTATTTTTGTCGTGTCTTGTGTACAGTTCTACATGTTTCTCTTGATTTCTGGACTTTGATTAGGTTGTAGATGTGTCTTTCACTTCATTGATACTCTGATTTGTTTGAAATCCTTGCTTTTCTCTGCTTGGGAAGATGATTATGATGTTTGAGAGGTTGAATTGATTGTGACAGAATTACCCTGTGTGAGATTTGAGCCACTTTATGTTTTTTTTTCTTGTGTGTGATATGTCTCTTGATTGCTTGCGCATATGCCTTGGCTTGACTCTTGTTGATAATTCTTGATTGATATGCATGTTTGGAAGTGATAAAGGCAATTTTGTTCTTGAGCCTCTCTAGCCAAATAAGCTTACCCTGTTTTGATCCTTTGATAAACCCTTTTGAGCCTATACTTTCCCCCATTTCTTTGTTTTGAAGCTCATACACTAGCCCTAAGTGAAAAACCATGATTACCTTAACCTTAGGGAATTTTGGAGCTTTGGAAGTGTTTTGGGAACAAGTGTGGTCTCCTTAGGGATTCTGATGAGTTGGCTAGTTGGTTCCTCTTCTTGTTCTGTTTTGTTTTTGTAAATCTTGTCTTTTACAGTTTTGTTTTGAAAAAAAAAAAAAAAGAAGAAAAGAGACAGGATGAAAAAAAATATGAAAAAAATGAAGGAAAAGAAAATGTGTGAGTAATGGAGTCAAGAAGAGGATTGAATTAGAGGTTTTGGGTGTAATTTGACTGTGTTTACACTTGTTCCCCATTGCTCCTCTATTTCTTTTGGTTTATAGCTTCTCATCCATATATTTATCCTCCCTTGTCCTTGGCCCCATTACATCCATGAAAGACCTTTTGATTTTAACATGCATGAATTTTGAGTGTTGATATTAGAGGCTTGCCAAGTCTATTTGTGTTTGCTTTCTTGAGTGCATTGAGTGACATTGATTTACCTTAAACACTTGAGAGAAACACTGATAGTGCATCTGTGAGGTTTTGTTACTTTTGATTCACCTCTTGAATTGATTGATCATTTTGCCATGTCTTGAATTGCTTGGATGATTTCATGAGTATCTACTTTCTCTTATTGATTCTGTGTCGGATATTGTCCACTTCTTTTCTTGGTCCAGATTCCTGGAGAACTGTGTAATTATGTTTCTGTCCTTGTTGAGTCTTTGTTATCTGTTTGTCGAGTCTGTGTCAGATCCCTAATGTTTGAGTAGTTCCCTGGTTTTCGTCTTGATTTTGCCCAGGAGTGCAAAAGACTAAGTGTGGTCTATTTTGATGAGTCAATATTTTATTCACTTCACTTAGTTTATTGTACCGAATTTAATCGGGGAATTGTGCTTAATTGTCCGGTATTTTCCCGTTTTTGATAATTGTGTTTAATTTGACCAAAAATTCTTATTTTAATTAATTTGAATTATTTGAGCTAATTATTTGCATTATTAATTATAGGGAAATTGTTGGATAATATTTGGGACATTTAGAGGCTAAATCTGAGGAGGTGTGGATTTAAATTATGGGAGTGTACCTGGAGATGGGCTTGGTTGGAGAAGCTAAGAAGTGGTGCTTGAAGAAAAAGAGGCTCACGGCCTGCACCCAACAGGAGCACGAGCGTCCAGCAGATGGCACGCACGTCCTGATTTGGCTTCTCGCTGAGGACGTGCGTCCGCACACATCCAGGACGAGCGTCCGCACACATCCAGGACGAGCGTCTGCACACATCCAGGACGAGCGTCCGCACAAATCCAGGACGAGCGTCCAACAAAGATGAAGCGCACGTCCGCACACATCCAGCACGCACGTCCAGCACGTCCAGACACTTCCAGAACGAACGTCCAGCAGAGTGGAAGACAACGCACGTCCAAACACTTCCAGAACGAACGTCCAGCAGAGTGGAAGACAACGCACGTCCAGACACTTCCAGAACGAACGTCCAGCAGAGTGGAAGACAACGCACGTCCAGACACTTCCAGAACGAACGTCCAGCAGAGTGGAAGACAACGCACGTCCAGCACACTCCACACGCGTCCAACAATGTAGGGGGTGCACTGTCCAGTGAGGCCCACCACGGCCCAAGGCCTGAGAAGCAGTTTTGGGGGTGCATCCAGCACTGATCCAGAAACGTGAGCGTCCATGGCAGCTTTCTTAGGTGGTGCGTGAAGAAAAATGAAAGCACAGCAGCGTCCATGCTTCCACGCACACGGTCCAGAAATTCAAGCGGACTCATCATCCATCAGCAACATCCACGGCCTGGTGACAGCAAGCAAATATAGGGGTGCATCCAGCAGCTGACGTGTCCAAAGTGAATAGGGCATGCTATATTAAATGAAAAAATGAGAGGGCTGAGGGGAGAGCGTCAGCCGCCACCCTTTCTTTTCTGCATTTCACCTTTGAACAAAAGTGGGGAAAAAGAGGGATGGAAGGTTACGGGTGAGGGCTGGGACACACTGCAGCCGCCACTGGACATTTGGCCATTTTACTCTCTGGTTTTCTGGGGGCTTGTGCCTTAGTTTTCGAGAAGTACTGTGATTAATACTGTAGAGATTTCTTTACTTTCTAAGCAAGCACGGTGATGCTGCAGTAGTGTAGACGATTTTCGTTTTCTTTTCTGTGTTGGAACCGAGAAGAATTTTGAAGAGCATGTGGTCTTGTTTTTATTTTCATGTTTGAACCAGATTTCTATCTTTAAATTCTATGAGATTACAGTGTTATTTTGTTGTGAAGAAGTGTGTGTGCTGGCAGCTTTTATCACTTTCATTTGGTGATTTATTGCTTTGGAGATTTCTTTTCTTTGTGAAATGAAGAAGTAGATTAGGTGGGAGTAGGTGCTGTCAAATCCAATTAGGCTTTCTTTTTCTTTTAGAAATCAAACACGGTGATTGAGATTGGAGGGAGGGCATGAGGTTTTAACGAGTTCCAGTGGCCGCCTCTCTCTGAGTTTTGGTTTTTAGGCTTTTGGCTTTGAACGTCTTAGGAGAATGTAGGAATTTGTTGTTTTTGCTTTGAATCAGGAAGATCCGCCACCTTCATTTTGTGTTACTAGCATTTTCTTTCATTTGTTCTAGAAGCAGCAGGGGAATTGAATTTTCTTTTCTTTCTTTAGAAAATAGCACGCTGACTCATGGTAGAAGAGAAGCTGCACGTTCATGGAATGAAGAGTAGATTAGGTTGGAGTAAGGAGTGGTCACATCAATTGTAGCATTTGGAGGGCACGAGTAGCAGGTGTACGGTGGTAGGCTATGAGAAAAGAAATTTTATTGAATTGCTTATGGATGAGAGAGGAGAGCACGTAGGAGGAAGAAGTGGTGTTGCCTCGGCTTGGGGGAATGGTAGCAGGAGGCGCCAGCGGTGTGAAGCCACGTGAAGAAGATGTGACATTGTTTGTTCTTTTAATTTATTAGCTTTACTTGTTGCATTTATTCCAGCTGCCAACCATGATAATGTTTTCTTATTTAGTTATTTTACTTTTCCATGGCACTTCATTTAATAGGTTTCATTTGTGTTTCTTGCTGTTTGTGAATTTGCTTTATGCATTCAATTTGTTCACGTAACCTTGCATTTAATTTCATTCCAAGCTGCAACGTGTCCTTATTTTTCTTTTTAGCTTATTGCATTTGAATTTATTCACGCCGTTTGCCATTTGTTTCAGCTTTGCATTTTATTGGCCTTAATTGCTTTGGACACTCATCTATTGTATTGTTCAGTTTATCGTTTCTGTTCATTTTAAGCTTGTCTATTTCGTTTGACGCTTTGCAATTCAATAGTGTTAAGTGAGTGTTTAGATTTCTCTAGTGCATTTAAATTACTTCACACACCTTGTTTTAGGACAGTTCGGTCCTCATGGGTTGCTTATTTATTTCAGTGTTTTAAATTATGTTTGGTTGTATTTACTTTCCAGTTTTAATGTTGTTAATTTCTAATCGCAAAAACATTTTCACAAACCCCCCCCACTACGTGTTGATCTGAGACTGAACCCAATTTGGTCCTTGAGAGACGACCTAGGAGTCACTTCCTAGTCTATACTGCATTAATTTTATGCACAACTTTTGTTGGGAGGTGCGACCCTCTCATCACTTCCTCATCCTCTCTACGTCTTTTTTTTGTAGAGGTTCCTTCATCTGATTTGGTGTAAACTGCTATTTTCTGTAGAATTTGTTCCCAAGGAGCTTCATTATCAACCATTTTGAATAAATCTGTGAAATCCATTGGTTTCTCCTGATTTGTTAGAAAAGGAAAAGTGTCCTTTCTTTCTTCTTCTCTTCTCTCTTCTGTTTCATCTTCTTCCAACTCAATGATCTCTTCATTTACACTCTTGACCACTTTGCACTCTTCTCTGGGGTTAACCTCAGTATTAGCCCCAAAGTTTCTGTTGGGTCTTTCTTCCAATTGCTTGGTGATCTGACCCATCTGAATCTCCAGATTCTTTATAGCAGCTTCAGTGCTCTTTTGAGAAGATTCAGTTTTCTGGATGAATTGCTGAAGAGTTTCTTCCAACTTTGTTGATATGTCATTAAGCATAGATAATTGTTGCCACAAGGTTGGTTGCTGCTGCTGCTTATTAAACTGATTAGCCTGCCCAGTTTGTCCTTGGCCAATGCTTGGATGTGGTTTCCAACCCTGATTATAATTCCCTTGACGGTATGGAAACTGATTAGCCATGAAGTTAACATCCTCCAAGGCCTCCACTGGAAAAGCACACTGGCCATTTATGTGATCACCTCCACATAGTTCGCACAACTGGGTTTGTATCTGGGCAGCAGACTTCAACTCTTTAGGTAATTGAGCCAAAGTTTTTGTCAGAGTCTCTAGCTGTTGAGTTAGAATTTTATTCTGTGCTAGCAGAGCATCATGCGTTTGTAATTGTAGAACCCCTTTCTGTGGCATAGGAGCTCCTCTTTCATTGTGCAGCTCATTATCACTTGTAGCCATATTTTCAATGATTTCAGTTGCTTCCTCTGGAGTCTTCCATTTGATATTGCCTCCAGCTGAGGCATCTAGCATCATCTTGGTTTGTGAACCAAGCCCTCCAAGGAAAGTTAGGACTACTTCTTGATCTTCAAAGCCATGCGTGGGAGTTTTACGTAACAAGCTTTTATACCTATCCCATGCATGTCCAAGTGATTCTTCCATGCCCTGCTTGAATGAAGATATCTCTTGCTTTCCCTTAGTCACTTTAGATTGTGGGAAGTATTTATTCAAAAACTTTGCAACCACTGCTTCCCATTCCGTGAAACTTTCTTCTGGAAAAGAGTTCAACCAAAGCTTAGCATTGCCTCCCAATGAGAAAGGAAACAAGCTAAGTTTGATAGCTTCGTCTGGCACCCCATTAATCTTGACCGTGTTACAGATCTCATTAAATGTTGTAAGGTGCTCATATGGGCTTTCATGTGATAACCCATTAAATTGATTACTCTTTACCAGTTGAATTAATGCTGGTTTGACCTCCATGTTGGCTGCATTGACTCTAGGCCGAGCTATGCTATTGAAGTGCTGAGGTCCAGCAAGATTAGTGTAATTTGCAAGAGTTCTTCTAGCATTATTATTGTTCTCCATACTCCCTGTGCTATGAACAGAACCTTGTGGTGATGATTGTAGGAGAGTTTCAGGAGAAGGGAAAAGTTCTCTGGACGTTCTGATTCTTCTCCTCCTTCTACTCTCGTCTAGCCCTTCAAGTAGTGGTTCTGTTGTTTTCTTACTTCTAGTTCGAATTGCCTTCTGCATGCACAAGAAAACAAAACCCTAGAACAGATTTGTTAGCACAAAAAGATATAGAAGAAAATAAAGATTGAAAAGATATAAGAAGATAAAAGATTTAGAAGATAGAATCGAATCAAATAAAATAGAATAAAACCTAATCTAAAAAATAAAATCTAATCTAAAATATAAAATAAAATAAAATCTAACCTAACCTAAAAGATAGAATAAGAATAAAATAAAATCTAACCTAAAAAGATAAAAAAAATAAAATCTAATAAAATAAAATAAAATCTAACCTAAAAAGATAAAAAAATAAAATCTAATAAAATAAAATAAAATCTAATCTAAAAGATAAAATAAAATCAAATAAAAACCGAAAAATAAAAAAAAACAGAAAACAGAAAAACAGAAAACAGAAAAATAAAATAAAAATTCGAAATTAAAATAAAATCTAATCTAAAAAGATAAAAATCAAATCTAAAAAGATAAAAAAAATAAAAACAGAAAAAATAAAAACAGAAATTCAAAATTAAAGTCAAAGGTAATCAATAATCACACAAATTAACCAGTTAAACCATGAATCCCCGGCAATGGCGCCAAAAACTTGATGGACAAATTTGTAAGCACCAAAATATGATGTCACAAACTTGTTTCACAATCGGCAAGTATGACCGAATCGTTCAAGTAATAAAACTTGGTAAGACCAAGTATCGTTCTTCCCAAAGGACTCACGGCCTAGTTTAGTTATGTGGTTTCTTGATTAACTAAGACTTACAAACGAAATATTTGAGTTTAAAATGCAAGACAGAAAATAAACATGTATGCATGAATTTTGATCAATGGCAAAGACAAAAGATAAACACTTTCAATGGAATATATGAATGAATATGTTGTTGGGGGTCAATTTCATCTCATCCACTCTCATATATTTTAGGAATTCAACATTCAAATCATCATTGTTAATGCCACTCTCTAATGTACCATTCTAGATGGCTTCTCCCTAATCAAATAGTTCATACAATTCCTAGCATTCCTAATGATTAGTTCATGAGTGCAGGAGCTTAAAGGCAACCAATAGAATATTGTCAGTATAATATTGGGAGAAATTCCCCGGATCTAGACTTCCCCGTACGTGTCCGTATCGACAAAACCAATAATCATGCATTAGAATGAGTTAAACAATGCAAGCATTGAGCAAAGAGGAAAAACCCTAACTAATGATGAAAGAAAGCATATGTCTTAATTCAAAGATGTACTCAACAGATTCCATATATGAGAGCTTCAAGAGATTACATTGATTCCCCAACAAACATACAAGGTTTAGTTCACCATATTCATGGTGAACCTAGATGAATAACAATGAAAGTATGAAAGAATAAACCCAATAAAGGTGAAGAGGTAGCCTAAGCATCCAAGATCCTCCTTCAAAGGGGTGGAAGAGAGAGTGTTTGCCTCGTTTCTGCCAAAGATCTCCAACTAAAGGACGTGCAAGCCCTTATATACTAATCTAGAGTTACAAAAGATTACAAAAGCCCAAGCCCAAAAAGTGCCGCTCAGCGCCATTTACCGCTCAGCGGTGGTTACGCGTCTTCTTTCTTCCCCTCAGCGGCCATTTGCCCCTCAGCGGTTCCAACGCCACCTCTTGAGTGTCGCTCAGCGGTAGTTTGCCGCTGAGCGGTGCCTTCGACTTCTCTTTTTGCACTCTTTCTTGTCTTTTCTAATGTCCTCTCTCTCATTCTTCACTTCTTTCACCAAATTCACCTCAAAACCTGCACAAAAACACTCAAATCAAGCATAAACCTGTCCAGCTCTCTTATTTCTGAAAATATAAACAAAATGCATGATTTCAAGCTAGTTTCTAAGTCTAAAGGTTGCTTTTAGTATCACTTTTAAGCATGAAAATAACAGTTTTTCAACTGTTATCACATGGGTGCATGTTGGTCAAATTCATTTGTACCTCCTGCAATAGGGTTAGTGCAATGTGGTTCCAAAGAAATAACATGCAGGGGTATAACACCCAAATTATCATACTGAACCTCAGATACATCCTCAGAACATGAATCAATTTCAAGATCACAAGCAATATCAACTACAGACTCAGATTCATGTTCAATGCATGGAGAATAAACATTCGGATGCGATAACAAAAATTGGTTCTCATCATGCATAGAGGGAAAATCAAAATCAGACTCAACAACAATACAATCATCAACATACCCCTCAACAACATAATTATCAACAAAATCACATTGAGGTATGTTTACCTCCACTTCCCTAAAGATTGGTAAAGTGGTGGAATATGAAAGTTGTCTACCTGATTCAAAATTACTGCTTATACCTGCCTGCTCCTCAAAATAATCATCAGTCTCCTCAGGTGCAAGAGTGGGACCATCTGAAGGTGGGAAAGTATGTGGCGCAATAGTAAGCTCATAACTCTGCTCCCCATTTCTATGTGGATGACACTAACATCATCAGGAATCAGCATAGTCTGAAATGGTAACTCTGAATCTTGAGACTGTTCCTCAGTGAGTTGAGTGGCCATCTGCCCTATCTGATCAGTTAAACATTGAAGGTGTGCTCTGTTCTCTTGCTGAAACTGAAGGTTCTGCATGGTCATCTGCTCCAACAACTCCTTCAATGTAGGCTCAGAAGTAGAAGGCTGAGGAGCTATTTTGGCAGGAGCACTATACTGCTGACTCTCGTATTGCTGGACTGGTGGAGGCATGAAAGTACTCTGGAATGGTGGTTCTTGATATTGATGCTGTGGAGCATTATACCATCCCAAAGTAGGGTCATTCCATCCAAGACCGTTGCTGTAAGCATATTGCACAAGGGAAAATTTGCTCAGAAACTGATGCTCAAGATATCCCCAATCGGTAACGGATCTTAGAGGAAGAGAGTCTTTCCAATCCTTAGCTGCTCCTTGTAATGAATGCGGAAATGCGCTCAAGAAAATGTAATCAAGAGGGACATCTGGAGGCTTCATTGAAGAGCACATGATGTGGAGCTCCTCCAAATGTCTGTGTGGGCATTCTCCTGCAAAACCATGAAACTTAGGCAGCAAATGTATCAGTCCAGGGGTGAGATCGCAATGAAGATCATCCTCCTTAAGTGAAACCGGCTCACAAAGAGCACTCTCAGAAATTAGAGGATGAGTCATATTGTTCTCAACATAGAAATCAGCATAATATGAATTATGATAACAGTTGAAAAACTGTTATTTTCATGCTTAAAGTTGATACTAAAAGCAACCTTTAGACTTAGAAACTAGCTTGAAATCATGCCTTTTGTTTATATTTTCAGAAATAAGAGAGCTGGACAGGTTTATGCTTGATTTAAGTGTTCTTGTGCAGGTTTTGAGGTGAATTTGGTGAAAGAAGTGAAGAATAAGAGAGAGGACATTAGAAAAGACAAGAAAGAGTGCAAAAAGGAGAAGTCGAAGGCACCGCTCAGCGGCAAACTACCGCTGAGCGGCACTCAAGAGGTGACGTTGGAACCGCTGAGGGGCAAAATGGCCGCTGAGGGGAAGAAAGGAGACACGCAATCACCGCTGAGCGGTAAATACCGCTGAGCGGCACTTTTTGGGCTTGGACTTTTGTAATCTTTTGTAACTCTAGATTAGTATTTAAGGGCTTGCACGTCCTTTAGTTAGTATCTTTGGCAGAAACGAGGCAAACACTCTCTCTTTCACCCCTTTGAAGGAGGATCTTGGATGCTCAGGCTACCTCTTCACCTTTATTGGGTTTATTCTTTCATATTTTCATTGTAATTCATCTAGGTTCACCATGAATATGGTGAACTAAACCTTGTATGTTTGTTGGGGAATCAAAGTAATCTCTTGAAGCTCTCATATATGGATTTGTTGAGTACATCTTTGAATTAAGACATATGCTTTCTTTCATCATTAGTTAGGGTTTTTCCTCTTTGCTCAATGCTTGCATTGTTTAACTCATTCTAATGCATGATTATTGGTTTTGTTGATACGGACACGTACGGGGAAATCTAGATCCGGGGAATTTCTCCCAATATTATACTGACAATATTATATTGGTTGCCTTTAAGCTCCTGCACTCATGAACTAATCATTAGGAATGCTAGGAATTGTATGAACTATTTGATTAGGGAGAAGCCATCTAGAATGGTACATTAGAGAGTGGCATTAACAATGATGATTTGAATGTTGAATTCCTAAAATATATGAGAGTGGATGAGATGAAATTGACCCCCAACAACATATTCATTCATATATTTCCTTGAAAGTGTTTATCTTTTGTCTTTGCCATTGATCAATTCATGCATACATGTTTACTTTTCGTCTTGCATAATTAAATCCAAATATTTCGTTTGTAAGTCCTAGCTAATCAACAAATCACATAACTAAACTAGGCCGTGAGTCCTTTGGGAGAACGATACTTGGTCTTACCAAGTTTATTACTTGAAACGATTCGGTCATACTTGCCGATTGTGAAACAAGTTTGTGACATCATATTTTGGTGCTTACAAATTTGTCCATCAAGTTTTTGGCGCCGTTGCCGGGGACTCGTGGTTTAACTGGTTAATTTGTGTGATTATTGATTATCTTTGAATTATTTTTTTATTTTTAATTTAAATTTCGAATTTTTTTAATTTTATTTTATTTTTCTGTTTATATTTTTCAGTTTGTATTTTATTTGATTTTATTTTATTTTTCTGTTTTCTGTTTTTCTGTTTTCTATTTTTATTTTCTGTTTTTTATTTTTCGGTTTTTATTTGATTTGATTTTATTTTAGATTAGATTTTATTTTATTTTATTAGATTTTATCTTTTTATCTTTTTAGGTTAGATTTTATTTTATTCTTACCAACACCCATTAGTAGGTGTTAATTTTCTTACCAACACCCATTAGTAGGTGTTACAGCCATAGTATCCTTCAGTAGATACTTAACCACCTAGCATCCTTGATAACAGTTGAAAAACTGTTATTTTCATGATTAAAATTGACACTAAAAGCAACCTTTACACATAGAAACTAGCTTGAAATCATGCTTTTCTTTATATTTTTGGAAATAAGAGAGCTGGACAGGTTTATGCTTGATTTCAGTGTTTTTGTGCAGGTTTTAAGGTGAATTTGGTGAAAGAAGTGAAGAAGGAGAGAGATGAAATCAGAAAAGACAATAAAAAGTGCAAAAGGAGAAGCCGAAGTCACCGCTCAGCGGCAGTTTACCGCTGAGCGGCACTCAGGAGCTTGCGGGAGGTCCGCTGAGGGGCAAAATGGCCGCTGAGGGGAGAAAACAAGTCACGCATTCACCGCTGAGCGGTATTTTACCGTTGAGCGGCACTTTGGAAGTCACGTAAGGTCCGCTGAGGGGCAAAATGGCCGCTGAGGGGAGAAAACAAGTCACGCACTCACCGCTGAGCGGTAGTTTACCGCTGAGCGGCACTTTAATGGGCTTGGACTTGACTTTTTGTAATTTACGAATGATACATAAGCTTTAGGGTTTCCTAGGGTTAGGTATCTTTGGCTGGAACGAAGCAAACACTCTCTCTTCCACCCCTTTGAAGGAGGATCTTGGATGCTGAGGCTTCCTCTTCACCTTTTTAGGGTTTATTCTTTCATTCTTTCATTGTAATTCATCTAGGTTCACCATGAATATGGTGAACTAAACTCTGTATGTTTGTTGGGGAATCAATGTAATCTTGTGAAACTCTCATATATGGAATCTATTTTTACATCTTTTAATTAAGACTTATGCTTTCTTTCATCATTAGTTAGGGTTTTTCCTCTTTGCTTAATGCTTGCATTGTTTAACTCATTCGATGCATGATTATTGGTTTTGTCGATACGGGCACGTACGGGGAAGTCTAGATCCGGGGAATTTCTCCCAATATGATATTGGTTGTCGTTAAGCTCCTGCACTTATGAACTGATCATTAGGAATGCTAGGAATTGTATGAACTCGTGATTAGGGAGAAGCCTTCTAGAAAGGTACTTTAGAGAGTGGCATTAACAATGATGATTTGAATGTTGAATTCCTAAAATATATGAGAGTGGATAAGATGAAATTGACCCCCAACAACATATTCATACATTAATATCATTGAAAGTGTTTATCTTTTGCTTTTTGCCATTGATCAAAACTTCATGCATACATGTTTATTTTCTGTCTTGCATATTAAACTCCAAATATTTTATCTGTAAGTCTTAGCTAATTAAGAAACCACATAACTAAACTAGGCCGTGAGTCCTTTGGGAAGAACGATACTTGGTCTTACCAAGTTTATTACTTGAACGATTCGGTCATACTTGCCGATTGAAAAACAAGTTTGTGACATCATATTTTGGTGTTCATAAATTTGTCCATCAATCCTTCAGTAGATGCTATCTCCAACAAAATAATTACAAAACTAATGTTCACAAATTAAAAATTACAAAACCAAATCAAAAGTTTTTAAATTCACTGGGTTGCCTCCCAGCAAGCGCTCTTTTAACGTCATTAGCTTGACCCAATAAAGCTCAAGTTCCATCTTCTTTATAGTTGATGTTGTCATTCCACCAACTCCTCAGCTGTTTCCTTTGAACTGTTTTGGTTCTTCTAGAATATGGAGACTCTATCTCTATCATCTCCTTCTCTTTAAATCCCTTCACAACCCACAACTTGTTCTTGATTCTAACAGGTGTGCCAAGTTGGAGTCTTCTTTTCTTCCAGTCTCTAGGAATTTCTTCTCCTCTTCCAATCTCTTCTTCCTGGGGTACCTGAAACAACAAACAGTGGTTACCTGAAACCTCAAGATTTTCTTCTTTACGGCTAGTCATGGGTGCATCTCGAAATGCAGCTTTATAACTAGCTTCTTCCTCCTTTGCTTGCATCTCATCTTTGAAGACATCTACCACCACTCTCTCCTCTCTGTCCTGTAGCACCACTATACCTTCATTTACATCTATGATAGCCCTGGCCGTTTTCATAAACGGTCTTCCAAGTATGATAGGTATCTTCTCAGTCTCCATCTTCATCACCACAAAGTCTGCCAAGAACTGAAGTTTGCCAACACAAACTATAATGTCCTCTACAATCCCACATGGCTCCTTTGAAGATCCATCGGCCATTACTATTTTAACCTTTGCAGGTTTCATTTTAACATTGCCGATTTGCTCCAGTAAAGAATAAGGCATCAAGTTAACACTTGAACCTAAATCAAGGAGAGCTTTCTTTACCTTTTTCTTCCCTATAGTACAAGGGATAGAAAAACTGCCTGGATCTGATGCTTTAGGAGGGAATGACTCTTTCTTAACAGTTATACACTCTTTTGCCTCATCATTTCTACGTCTCTTCTTTGTAGAGATTTCTTCATCAGATTTTGTGTAAACTGCAATTTTCTGTAAAATCTGTTCCCAAGGTGCTTTATTATCCACCATTCTGAATAATTCTGTGAAGTCCATTTGTTTCTCTTGATTTATTGGAAAAGGAAAATTGTTTTTGCTCTCTATTTCTCTTCTTTCTTCTGTTTCTCCTTCTTCTAACTCAATTACCTCTTCATTCACACTCTTTACCACTTTGCACTCTTCTCTAGGGTTAACCTCAGTATTAGCCCCAAAATTTCTATTTGGCCTTTCTTCCAATTGCTTGGTAATCTGACCCATTTGAATCTCCAAATTCTTTATAGCAGCTTCAGTGCTCTTTTGAGAAGATTCGGTTTTCTGTATGAATTGCTGAAGAGTTTCTTCCAACCTTGTTGATCTTTCATTAAGCATAGATAACTGTTGCCAAAAGGTTGGTTGCTGCTGTTGCTTATTATATTGATTTGCTTGCCCAGTTTGTCCTTGACCAATGCTTGGATGTGGTTTCCACCCTTGATTGTAATTCCCTTGACGGTATAGAAATTGATTAGCCATGAAATTAACATCCTCCAAGGCTTCCACTGGAAAAGCACATTGACCATTGATATGATCACCTCCACATAATTCGCACAACTGGGTTTGTACCTGTGCAGCAGTTTTCAACTCTTTAGGTAATTGTGCAAGAGTTTTAGTCAGAGTCTCCAGCTGTTGAGTTAGAATTTTATTTTGAGCTAGCAAGGCATCATGTGTCTGTAATTGGAGAACCCCTTTTTGTTGCATAGGAGCTCCTCTTTCACTGTTGAGCTCATTATCACTAGTAGCCATGTTGTCAATGATTTCTATAGCTTCCTCTGGAGTTTTCCATTTAATATTGCCTCCTGCTGAGGCATCAAGCATCATCTTGGTTTGTGAACCAAGCCCTCCAAGGAATGTTAAGACTACTTCCTGTTCTTCAAAGCCATGCGTGGGTGTTTTTCTTAGCAGACTTTTGTATCTATCCCATGCATGCCCCAGTGATTCTTCCATGCCCTGCTTAAATGAAGATATCTCTTGCTTGCCTTTTGTCACCTTTGATTGTGGAAAGTACTTGTTCAAAAACTTTGTTACCACTACTTCCCACTCTGTGAAACTTCCTTCTGGAAAAGAGTTCAACCAAAGCTTAGCATTGCCTCCCAATGAGAAAGGAAACAAACTAAGTTTGATTGCTTTGTCTGGCACCCCATTGATTTTTACTGTGTTGCAAATTTCATTAAATGTAGTAAGGTGCTCATATGGGCTTTCATGAGATAACCCATTAAATTGATTACTCTTCACCAGTTGGATCAGTGCTGGTTTGACCTCCATATTGGCTGCATTGACTCTAGGTCTAGCTATGCTGTTAAAGTGTTGAGGTCCAGCTACATTGGTGTAATCAGCAAGAGTTCTTCTGATATTATTATTCTCCATATTTTCTGTGCTATTGTCAGAACCTTGTGGTGATGGTTGCAACAGAGTTTCCGGAGGAGGGAAAAGTTCTCTAGATGTTCTGATTCTTCTCCTCCGTCTACTGTCTTCTAATCCTTCAAACAGAGGTTCTGTTCTTTTCTTGCTCCTAGTTCGAATTGCCTCCTGCATACACAAGAACACAAAACCCTAGAAAAGATTTGGTTAGCACAAAAAGATATAAGAGAAGATATAAGATTCAGAAAATAAAGACAGAAAACAGAAAAACAGAAAACAGAAAAATAAAATAAAATAAAATAAATTCGAAATTTAAAAAAAAAATAAAAAAAAAAATAAGTCAAAGATAATCAATAATCACACAAATTAACCAGTTAAACCAGAGTCCCCGGCAGCGGCGCCAAAAACGTGATGGACAAATTTATGAACACCAAATTATGATGTCACAAACTTGTTTTCAATCGGCAAGTATGACCGAATCGTTCAAGTAATAAACTTGGTTAGACCAAGTATCGTTCTTCCCAAAGGACTCACGGCCTAGTTTAGTTATGTGGTTTCTTGATTAACTAAGACTTACAAACGAAATATTTGGGGTTTAAAATGCAAGACAGAAAATAAACATGTATGCATGAATTTTGATCAATGGCAAAAATCAAAAGATAAACACTTTCAATGAAATATAGATATGAATATGTTGTTGGGGGTCAATTTCATCTTATCCACTCTCATATATTTTAGGAATTCAACATTCAAATCATCATTGTTAATGCCACTCTCTAATGTACCTTTCCAGAAGGCTTCTCCCTAATCACGAGTTCATACAATTCCTAGCATTCCTAATGATCAGTTCATAAGTGCAGGAGCTTAACGACAACCAATATCATATTGGGAGAAATTCCCCGGATCTAGACTTCCCCGTACGTGCCCGTATCGACAAAACCAATAATCATGCATCGAATGAGTTAAACAATGCAAGCATTAAGCAAAGAGGAAAAACCCTAACTAATGATGAAAGAAAGCATAAGTCTTAATTAAAAGATGTAAAAACAGATTCCATATATGAGAGTTTCACAAGATTACATTGATTCCCCAACAAACATACAGAGTTTAGTTCACCATATTCATGGTGAACCTAGATGAATTACAATGAAAGAATGAAAGAATAAACCCTAAAAAGGTGAAGAGGAAGCCTCAGCATCCAAGATCCTCCTTCAAAGGGGTGGAAGAGAGAGTGTTTGCTTCGTTCCAGCTAGAGATACCTAACCCTAGGAAACCCTAAAGCTTATATATCATTCGTAAATTACAAAAAGTCAAATCCAAGCCCATTAAAGTGCCGCTCAGCGGTGAATGCGTGACTTGTTTTCTCCCCTCAGCGGGCATTGCCCCTCAGCGGATCTCCCGTGAGTGCCTGAGTGCCGCTCAGTGGTAAACTGCCGCTGAGCGGTGACTTCGGCTTCTCCTTTTGCACTTTTTATTGTCTTTTCTGATTTCAATTCTCTCCTTCTTCACTTCTTTCACCAAATTCACCTTAAAACCTGCACAAAAACACTGAAATCAAGCATAAACCTGTCCAGCTCTCTTATTTCCAAAAATATAAAGAAAAGCATGATTTCAAGCTAGTTTCTAAGTGTAAAGGTTGCTTTTAGTGTCAATTTTAATCATAAAAATAACAGTTTTTCAACTGTTATCACAGATCTAGACCTAAGGACTAATACTGACGATCAGATGGAACCAATGGGAGAGACAAAGCCCTTCAGCCTGGGGCAGAAGGAGGAGCAGGTTACTACCATTGGAAGTGAGTTGGAGGAGGATCAAGCCAGATTAATAGGCGTTGAGTTGAAGAAAAACCAAGACTTATTTGCTTGGACTGTAGCTGATATGCCAAGAATCCATCCAAAGGTTATGTCGCACAAGTTGGCATTGTTCAAAGAGGCCCGACTGGTGGCCCAAAAGAAAAGAAGATTGGGGGAAGAGAAGAGATCAACAGTAGCTGTTGAGGTAAAGAAGTTGTTGGAAGCGGATTTCATTCGTGAACTCAAGTACACAACTTGGCTGGCAAACGTTGTGATGGTGAAGAAGCCGAGCAGAAAGTGGAGAATGTGTACAGACTTCATGGATCTCAATAAAGCTTGCCCCAAAGATTCTTATCCACTGCCAAGTATTGATGCATTGGTGGACGGGGCTTCGGGGTTCTGTGTGCTAAGTTTCCTGGATGCGTATTCAGGATACAATGAGATTCCTATGTTTCCCCCAGATAGTGATAAGACAACATTCATCATCGAGCAGAAAAACTATTGTTATGAGGTTATACCGTTCGGGTTGAAGAATGCAGGGGTTACCTACCAACGGCTGATGGATAGGGTTTTTGCTGACCAGATCGGTAGATGCATGGAGGTTTATGTAGATGACATGGTGGTGAGGAGTCGCTCGGTAGAGGACCATGTGAGAGATCTTGCGGAGGTTTTCCATCAGATTTGTAAATGTAAGATGCGCCTTAATCCGGCCAAATGTACTTTCGGGGTGCCGGCGGGAAAATTTCTGGAATTCCTGCTAACAACTAGAGGCATAGAGGTGAACCCCGATAAGTGCAGAACAATACTGGAAATGAGAAGTCCGCAGAAGCTGAAGGAGGTTCAGAGGTTGGTGGGGCGACTGACTTCATTATCTCCCTTTATTCCAAAGTTAGCCAAGCGGATAAAGCCGATAATGAGAATCATGAAGAAGAGTACGGGTACTGATTGGGACGACCAGTGTGAGCGAGCCTTTAACGAGGTTAAACGCATACTGGTCAGCCCACCGGTCATGGGACGACCCGATGCGGGGCATGCATTACAGCTATTCCTGGCGGTCTTGGAGGACACGGTCAGCTCGGTGTTGGTGCAAGAGCAACCTGAGTTCAAACTCGTGTACTTCATCAGTCGAACGTTGCAACCAGCAGAAACCAGGTACAAGCAAGTCGAGAAGATCGCTTTGGCACTAGTGATGGCAGCGCGGCGCTTAAGGCCATACTTCTAGAGTCATCAGGTGATAGTGCGAACAGATCACCCGATCGCGAAAATGCTATGCAAACCAGATCTGGCCGGGAGAATAGTAGGATGGTCCGTGGAGTTGTCTGAATTTCGACTCCAAGGGCAACATTTGACCGACTTTGTGGTCGAGTTATCCTGGGAAGAAGGGGGCCACCAAGAGTGGATCCTCTATGTGGATGGCTCTTCTGAGAGATACGGTGGTGGTGCAGGAATTGTGTTGGAAGGACCGGAGGACTTTGTTGTGGAACATGCAATTGTCTTTCGGTTCAAGATAAGTAATAACCAGGTGGAATACGAAGCAGTACTAGTTGGGCTTGAGCTGCTTAAGGACTTGGGGGTGATAACAGTTGAAAAAATGTTATTTTCATGCTTAAAATTGATACTAAAAGCAACCTTTAACACTTAGAAACTAGCTTGAAATCATGCTTTTATTCATATTTTCAGAAATAAGAGAGCTGGACAGGTTTATGCTTGATTTCAGTGTTTTTGTGAAGGTTTTAAGGTGAATTTAGTGAAAGAAGTGAAGAAGGAGAGAGATGGAATCAGAAAAGACATAAAAAAGTGCAAAAGGAGAAGCCGCAACTGCCGCTCAGCGGCAGTTTACCGCTGAGCGGCACTCAAAAGCTCGCGTTGGATCCGCTGAGGGGCAAAATGGCCGCTGAGGGGAAGAAACCAACTCACGCACTTACCACTGAGCGGCACTTTACCGCTGAGCGGCACACTTATGGGCTTGGGCCTAAATTTTCTATAATTTTAGAATAGTATATAAGCTTTAGGACGTCCTAGGGTTTGTATCTTTGGCAGAAACGAAGCAAACACTCTGTCTTCCACCCCTTTGAAGGAGGATCTTGGATGCTCAGGCTACCTCTTCACCTTTCTAGGGTTTTATCTTTCATTCTTCCATTATTATTCATCTAGTTTCACCATGAATATGGTGAACTAAACCTTGTATTGTTGTTGGGGAATCAATGTAGTCTTGTGAAACTCTCATATATGGAATTTGTTTTTATATCTTATATTTAAGACCTATGCTTTCTTTCATCATTAGTTAGGGTTTTTCCTCTTTGCTCAATGCTTGCTTTGTTTAACTCATTCAATGCATGATTATTGATTTTTTCGATACGCGAACGTACGGGGAAATCTAGATCCGGGGAATTTCTCCCAATAGTATATTGGTTGTTGTTAAGCTCCTGCACTTAAGAACTAATTACTAGGAATGCTAGGAATTGTATGAACTCGTAATTAAGGATAGGCCTTCTTGTCAAGGTGATTTAGAGAGTGGCATTAACAATGATGAATAGAATGTTGAATTCCTAAAGTATATGAGAATGGATAAGATGAAATTGATAACCCCAACAACATACTCATCCATATATTCCATTGAAGTGTTTGTATTTTGTTTAGCCATTGATCAAATTCATGCATACATGTTTATTTTCTGTTTTGCATATTAAACTTCACTTATTTCGTTCTTAAGTCTTAAATAATCAACGAATCACATAACTAAACTAGGCCGTGAGTCCTTTGGGAGAACGATACTTGGTCTTACCGAGTTTATTACTTGAAACGATTCGGTCACACTTGCCGATTGTCAACAAGTTTGTGGCGCCGTATTTCGGTGTTCATAAATTTGTCATCAAGTTTTTGGCGCCGCTGCCAGGGACTCGTGGTTTAACTGGTTAATTTGTGTGATTATTGATTATCTTTGACTTTAATTTTGAATTTTTGTTTTTATTTTCTGTTTTTATTTTTTCGGTTTTTATTTTATTTTATTTTATTTTATTTTATTTTATTCTCTGAATCTTATATCTTCTCCTATATCTTTTTGTGCTAACCAATTTTCTAGGGTTTTGTTTTCTTGTGTATGCAGGAGGCAATTCGAACCAGGAGTAAGAAAACAACAGAACCTCTTCTTGATGGTTTAGACGAGAGTAGACGGAGGAGAAGAATCCGAACATCTAGAGAACTTTTCCCTCCTCCGGAAACTCTGTTGCAACCATCACCACAAGGTTCTGTCCATAGCACAGAGAACATGGAGAATAACAATATCAGAAGAACTCTTGCTGATTATACAAATACAGCTGCACTTTAGTGATGGACAAATTTATGATCACCAAAATATGATGTCACAAACTTGTTTTACAATCGGCAAGTATGACCGAATCGTTCAAGTAATAAACTTGGTAAGACCAAGTATCGTTCTCCCAAAGGACTCACGGCCTAGTTTAGTTGTGTGGTTTGTTGATTAGCTAAGACTTAAGAACGAAATTGATAGCTCACGGCTTGAGCTGAATCCGGAAACGTCGAGAAATCTGGATTTGCTAGAGATGAAGACCGGGAAGCAGCAGAAGAAACAGACATAGTCAAGAACCCTAGTATTTGGATTCGAGGATGAACAGTGAGGAACAAACCAGATATTCGAGGTTTGTTCGGTTGAAAACCTAGGGTTTGATGCGGAAGCGGTTTGAGCGATGGAGAAGTGATTTTAGTCGGTGAGAAAGGATCTAATTGGTGGAGAATGGTCGTGAAGCAGAGATGAATATGTGATTCGGTGGATTGGGCAGACGTGAAGGTTTTGAGATTCTGAAGTAAAGAATCTCTCGGAGGCTTGTTGATGAGGATGAGGTTTGTGGTTGAAGAGCTTTCGAGAGAGAAAACGTAGGTGCGGACGCGAATTGATGATATGGAAGCTATGTGATGGAGTCTCGTGAAGGAACGGCACGCGTGGCAGTAGACCTGATGCAAGCCACGAGGAAGCTATCAATTGGTGAGAGTGGCGTGAGACGGATGCTATGGAGGAGAGAGAATCTGATAATGTAAATGAGAGAATGATAAGTGAGATGGAAGGGGGCTAGAGGAGATCCTTTGGGGATTCTCTAGCTTTGACTTTCAAGGGAATTAATTTCTGGAGTTCTCTCTACAGAAAGTTTAATTCATTATTCTCAAAAGTACCTTACAAGAGGTGGTGGCATGTCTATATATAGGACTAAAAGTCCCTCCTATCTAGCACATGCCTAACACCTTTTACACATGTTTTTAGTAAAAGAAATACTATACTAAACTAATTGGCCTTGGGCCCCGTGTATCATCCCCTCCCCCTTGGAAAGGATTTGTCCTCAAATCTGATGGTGCTTTTGAAGACTTATTTTTTTGTTAGCTTCATAAGGGTTCCTCCTGGGTCAAATATCCATCTGCAATAAGCATCAAACATATCTCTAATTAGTTTTCTTTGACCCAATAAAATATATGAAATAATATGTGTAGAAGAAGGGTTCCAAATTTTGAAATTTTTAATTTTATTATAACAAAGAAACCTTTCTTCATTTGAAATTTTATTTGTATCTTGAGTTATTGGTAACCATAAAGGTAACCATAACCCACGTTGGAACTTTGCATGTGTTGAAAGTGATAACATTTTTAAAGATGGATTGGTCAATTCTTTGAAAGAAAAGTGAAATTTTGAAATTTCAAATATAAATGGAGAAAAGTGATAGGATAGAAAACCTCCCCTTAAGAGTCTAGCTTCTAGGATAGGAGGAGATGTGACCCTTAGTTGCTTTTTCTTTTCTTCCATTTCTATTCTTTCAACTTCTTCCTTTTCTCTTCTTTGTGCTTCTTTTCTCTCTTTCTCTCTTCTTTTCTCTTCTTCGCTTCTTTCTCTTTCTTCTTCGTCCCTTCTCTCTTGCTCTCTTCTTTTCTCTTCTTCTCTTCTCTCTTTTTCTTCCTCTTCTCTTCTATTTCGTTTTTCCTCTTCTCTTCTTTCTTTTTCTCTTTTTAATCTCTCAATTCTATATTTGCTTGTCTCTTCCCATAGCCTCTTAAGTTTTTCTAGAAACTCACTTTCCCTACGAGAGAACCCACTTAAATTTTGAATGAATGACTCACCTTCTCTAATAAGCTCTCTCATAAGTTCTAAGTTTCTTTCAATTTCTCGAGGCACAAACTTTCTTCTCATACAAGCTTTCAATTCATTCCAATCATAAATGGGATATTTTCTACCTATCTTAACATGATATTGCCTATCATCCCACCACTCTCTTGCATGCTTTTTAAAACTAGAAGTGTAAAGATTAAGAATATAAGATTCATCATCTTTAGAATAGAAGGATTCATATTTACTTTTTCTCACCATGAATGAATGCATGTCATTAATTTCCTTTTCCCAAGCTAGGTATGTTAATGCACCAATATCATCACCAAAGAATGGAATATTTTCACTAGCTTTTTTATACAAATCATCTTCAATCCTATCAAATTCATAAGATGAACAAGACTTCCTTCTAGCTTTATCATGTTCTCTTTTGATTCCTTTGTAACTAAGTTGCTTATCAAAATTAAAATTCCTAGAAGACCTATATGGATAACAAGACATCTTTGTTTCTAAAAGTTTTCTAGTGTAAAAGATATACAAGATTCACACTTAGACAAGTCCCAGGTAAGAGAGGTGAGTCATGAAGACTGCTTAAGTACCAAGTCTTGCCTTGCCAGAAATGTCTTAGGTTACTACTAGTTACCCTTTAAACTAAAATCACTTTTAAAATCAAAGGACACAACTCACAAACAATCACAACAATTAAACACTAATAAATGAGACTTTGCGGACTCTAATGTGACAAGGCTTAGAGTTTAATCCCTTTTAGCCTAAAATCACCCTAAACGTAAGACACTAAAAATTAAACACAAACAAGAAAAGTTTTGCCAAGAGTTGAAAGAGCACCAAGGACTCTTCCAAGACACTTGGACTTTGAATGGCCTTTTACACTGATATTAAAAGAAAGCTAACACAAAAACCTATTACACATAAAATGAAGAAAACAATTTACAAAAGATTCAAACAGCTGTCACGGTCTGGTCTGGTTCAGCTACAATCCACTTTTGGATGCCAGTCCTTGTGCCAAAAATACGTACACTCCTATTGCTTCAATTTCTTGTTGCGGGATAACTTGGGCAATCTAGCTTCTGGTCAATCCTATAATCACAAATGCACAAAAACTGTTGTGAGTATTCACTTGGTTAAAACAGATTGTAAAAGAAGATATAGGGCAGTAAGAACTTCCCTTTCTCTTGGCTGCACAAGCTTTCCAAGCTTTCCACTCAGAATTATGCTGCTGTTCAATTAAACTCACTTTAGTTCAAAGCTTCCACATGAAGTGCTTAAACTAAACTCTCAAACTGTTCCAAGTATTCTGCACAGTTAAATTTCAACCAACATCAGCAGGATATTCATTCAATATTATCACTTACATCACTTACAAGCTAAAACAGAATAGCAATTCACAACAAAGGTAAGTTAGACAACTTCCCTATTTGAATGGTTGTTTCTAGCCTGTTTCAAGATCCACACTGAAGTGTTCCTGCTACTGTTTCTTCAATAATATTCTGCTCAACTAATGATTCATTCACATCAGCTCTGCACACCTAAATCTCAACAGAATCCAGCAACAGAATCCAGCACAGTGAATTAAATTCAGATTGGATGTAATTCAATGCAGAAAATAACCACCTAATTAATTCAACCACCAAGTCAGAACTGGAATTTAGGTGCTTTAATCACTTGTGAAAACTGGTTGATACATTGGTAATTAAAACAGATTGATGCACAACTGATTATGACTAGAGCAGCCTTTTCAACAATTCAATGAATTACACTGGACAGAAACAATGGACCAAACCAGTCAAGAATAATGTCCTAAACTAATTCAGAAATCAGTGGACCATGCTAATCAAATCAATGGACAGAGTATTGTGAGGCAAATCAGAAATTGGCAGTTTTAAAACAGTGTTCTTGCAATTCCAGAAATGCTCATAAAACAATCAGCACATTATTTGCAATTCCTATGCATCTACCAAGTCCCATAGGTCTTTATCAAATCAGAAGCAACATTCAACATGCCCAATTAAACCATAAAATCAACAATTCACTTTCAAAACAGTGAGTATATCAATGAATTCAGCAAGCAATGTTTGAAACTAAAATGAGTGCAATGACAGTTTAAACACTCACAAGCACAACTAGCATCACAAGCACAGTTTAAACATTCAAGCATTTAATATCTCACTGACTTCATCAAACAGTTTATGAACGAAATTGATTTCAATAACTTCTTAAACAGTCACAACTCTCCACTCTGATCATCTCATTTTCGTTTCCTGCACAATGAACAATCAACAAATGGTTAGTTGAAACTGAACTCTTGTAAATGCCAATAGCCACTAATCTCACAGCACCCAAATTTCTCTTTAAAACATTTTAAGGCACTCAAATGAAATTTTCAGTCTAAGCCAGAGAATCCTGTGGATCACCACCACCTAGAATGCTACCATTCACACTTACCTTCTTTCAAATCCACAAACCAGATTGGAATCAGATTTCTCAATTCAGGAAAATGGTTAGCTAAGGTAAAGTGATGGACAAACAGGACAACCACTCAAACAGCAGAACATACTCTAACTAAGGAAACTCTAGACCAGATGAAATAAGCAATTAAAAGCTTCAATTAAAGATTGGCAGAATAGATTTCACATGCATTGCAGACAAAACTAGATAACCAACAAAGACAAACAAGAAGCAAAGCTATCAAGAAGGGAAGTACTCGAAAATGAACCTAAGAATTGCTCTAGAAGGGATTAAGAAAGCAAGAAAAACACAAGCAAGTTAGAGCAGAAACAATTAAGTGACTCCAGTACTGAATTTTACAAATGCGTTTGATACAATGCCCCAACAAATTTAGTTCATAATTGATAATGTTTTCAGTTTCTGATTTTGGAGCTTCACTTATTTGGATTGTACAAGGTCTGAATGCTTTTTAAACTTGTATAGATATTCTTTTTTCACCTGTTTTGATTTCATTCAACAGACCCTAGCTCTTACTACAATCCAACTGAATCATAAACACACAAATCAAAATTTCAGTACTGCACTATACTTGCTTCATAAAAAAAAATTGACTTAAAATGGTGGTTTCAAAGGTGAAAAACGCACAAAGGCTGATATAACTCGAATTAACTATCTCAACATGTTTAAAACTTCAAAACAAACTTGTTTTGCATTAAAATTGGATGCAGAACATAGTAATTCGAAAATTGAACTTGCAATAGCCAATTATGCAATCAAACAGGTCAACCACACCACCAGTTTTAAGTTTCATTGAGTCAAAGGACAAATTATTGATGAAAATGACTTTAAAACAGCAATTGGAAACTTGAACACGACACGAGGAAGTTAATGTAAGATTTCCAGCAAGATCTATATGCCAGAACAGATTTTAAAACAAAATTTAGACTCAAACAAGACAATGCAGATCGGCCAACTGCAATTTGATACTGCTGGAGTTTCACAAGGTGCCATCAAGCTATTTGCTTCAGCAATTCATGGCTTAAGTGATGTGCATCTGATACGAACTCATTCAAGCATTTTATCACCAAAATAATATGTATTGACCATGACAATAAACGCAAATCAAAATACACCTCAACAGTACGTTAAATCTGAGATTACGGTCACTTTTGCATGCACCCGAGCTCACAATGAATGTATCATAGCTCATATGGTGTATAGCCACTGATCATATATTCCAAAATCTCAGAAAAAAAACTCAACACAGCTTTGAACACAAAATTTATGACATTTTAAGAAATTAAACATGACTGTAAACATGACAGAATATGATTCAGCAATGAAAATGACTCAACAAAAATTTGGACCGATTAAGATGATGAAAGACACAACCAAAACAAGGTTAGCATACAAGAAATGACTCAAGCAGAAACCTAATGAACAGATCAAGACCAAAAACACATGAATCAACACAAGACAGAGAAGGAATCATAATGAACAACACGAATAATTTGAAAAAAACCAAACGCACAGATTGAATCTCAAGAACAGAGAACAGATCGAGACAGAAAAATTTGAGAATCGACGAAGAGTAACTCAGATCAGAGAGAAACGAGATACTTAGCTCAAGCGGACGCGCCTAACCTAGGCTCTGAATACCACATGATAGCTGACGGCTTGAGCTGAATCCGGAAACGTCGAGAAATCTGGATTTGCTAGAGATGAAGACCGGGAAGCAGCAGAAGAAACAGACATAGTCAAGAACCCTAGTATTTGGATTCGAGGATGAACAGCGAGGAACAAACCAGATATTCGAGGTTTGTTCGGTTGAAAACCTAGGGTTTGATGCGGAAGCGGTTTGAGCGATGGAGAAGTGATTTTAGTCGGTGAGAAAGGATCTAATCGGTGGAGAATGGTCGTGAAGCAGAGATGAATATGTGATTCGGTGGATTGGGCAGACGTGAAGGTTTTGAGATTCTGAAGTAAAGAATCTCTCGGAGGCTTGTTGATGAGGATGAGGTTTGTGGTTGAAGAGCTTTCGAGAGAGAAAACGTAGGTGCGGACGCGAATTGATGATATGGAAGCTATGTGATGGAGTCTCGTGAAGGAACGGCACGCGTGGCAGTAGACCTGATGCAAGCCACGAGGAAGCTATCAATTGGTTAGAGTGGCGTGAGACGGATGCTATGGAGGAGAGAGAATCTGATAATGTAAATGAGAGAATGATAAGTGAGATTGAAGGGGGCTAGAGGAGATCCTTTGGGGATTCTCTAGCTTTGACTTTCAAGGGAATTAATTTCTGGAGTTCTCTCTACAGAAAGTTTAATTCATTATTCTCAAAAGTACCTTACAAGAGGTGGTGGCATGTCTATATATAGGACTAAAAGTCCCTCCTATCTAGCACATGCCTAACACCTTTTACACATGGTTTTAGTAAAAGAAATACTATACTAAACTAATTGGCCTTGGGCCCCGTGTATCAGAAATAATTGAGGTTTAATATGCAAAACAGAAAATAAACATGTATGCATGAGGTTTTGATCAAAGGCAAAAGCAAAAGACAAGCACTTTCAATGAAATATATGGATGAATATGTTGTTGGGGGTCAATTTCATCTTATCCACTCTCATATATTTTAGGAATTCAACATTCAAATCATCATTGTTAATGCCACTCTCTAAATTACCTTGTCAAGAAGGCCTATCCCTAATTACGAGTTCATACGATTCCTAGCATTCCTAATAATTAGTTCTCTTAGCACAGGAGCTTAACGACAACCAATATAATATTGGGAGAGATTCCCCGGATCTAGACTTCCCCATACGTTCCCGTATCGACAAAATCAATAATCATGCATTGAATGAGTTAAACAAAGCAAGCATTAAGCAAAGAGGAAAAACCCTAACTAATGATGAAAGAAAGCATAAATCTTAGATTAAGATATCAGCACAAATTCCATATATGAGAGCTTCAAAAGATTACATTGATTCCCCAACAAACATACAAGGTTTAGTTCACCATATTCATGGTGAACCTAGATGAACAATGAAAGAATGAAGGATAAAACCCTATAAAGGTGAAGAGGTAGCCTGAGCATCCAAGATCCTCCTTCAAAGGGGTGGAAGAGAGAGTGTTTGCTTTGTTTCTGCCAAAGATACCAACCCTAAGACATCTAGGTCTTTAAATAGGACATAAAAATAATAGAAAACGGGTCCAGGCCCAAACAGATCATAAAATCGCATAAAACTGGCCCAAAACTCGTCTTATTGACTTTTTTCGTATTCTAGTTGACTGGTTAACTTTTTGGTTGACTGGTTGACTTTTCTGGTTGACTGGCTGACTTTTCTGGTTTCTGGTTGACTTTTCTGATTCCATCTCTCTCCTTCTTCACTTCTTTCACTAAATTCACCTTAAAACCTGCACAAAAAAACAGAAATCAAGCATAAACCTGTCCAGCTCTCTTATTTCTGAAAATATGGATAAAAGCATGATTTCAAGCTAGTTTCTAAGTGTAAAGGTTGCTTTTTGTGTCAATTTTAAGCATGAAAATAACAGTTTTTCAACTGTTATCACTCAGCACTTTGTCAGTATAGCTAGACCAAGAGTCAATGCAGCTAATATGGAGGTCAAAGCAGCGTTGACTAAAGGTGACTAAAGGAAAGCAAGTGGTAACAAAGTTTCTAAACAAGTACTTCCCACAATCAAAGGTGACTAAAGGAAAGCAAGAGATTTCTTCATTTAGGCAAGGCATGGAGGAATCACTGGGTCATGCATGGGACAGATATAAAAGCTTGTTACGAAAAACTCCCACGCATGGTTTTAAAGAAGAGGAAGTAGTCCTAACTTTCCTTAGAGGTCTTGGTTCACAAACCAAGATGATGCTTGACGCCTCAGCAGGAGGAAACATCAAATGGAAAACTCCAGAGGAAGCAACAAAAATCATTGAAAATATGGCTACTAGTGACAACGAGCTTAATATTGAAAGAGGATATCTTAGTCAGAAGGAGTTGTTACAATCAAATGATGCTTTGCTTATTCAAAATAAAATTATTTCTCAACAGTTGGAAGAAGTAATTATGAAGCTTTCTCAATTACCACAAGAAATACAACAGGTCTCAATGGTTCAAGGGCAAGAGCAAAAATGGCAAATGCAATCTACTCCATTTGAGAAGACAACAAAACTTGACGAGACTTTCCAAAGATTCTTAAAGACGAATGCATCTTATTGTCAGAATGTGGATGCTACATTTAAAAATATGGAGATCTATTGTGACCAGAAGTGGTAAAGTGTTAGAGGAGATAAAAAAAGAAAGAGAGGAGAAAGAAAATGAGAGTGAGAGTGAAAAAGAAACATGTGAGTGGAAAGAAAGAGTTGAGAGAGAGAAAAAGAAAAAAGAAGAAGATGAGAGGAGAGAAAAAAAAGAGAGAAGAGAGAGAGGAGAGACAAAAAGAAAAAGAGTTTGAAAAGCCACTTCCTTATCCAAAGAGTTATTCAAGGAAGGAGAAAGAAAAGCAGTTGGAAAGATTCATGGAGTTGTTTAAGAAGCTGGAGATCACTATACCATTCTCTGAAGCATTGCAACAGATGCCATCATATGCAAAGTTTTTGAAGGAACTCCTTACAAAGAAAAACAAGTACATCGAAAAGGAAACTATCAATGTATAGGGTAACTGCAGTGCAATCATACAAAAATTACCTCCTAAACTTAAAGATCCAGGAAGCTTCACTATTCCATGCACCATAGGAGATTTGAAAGTTGGAAGAGCATTGATTGATATAGGAGCTAGCATTAATTTAATGCCGCTATCCATGTGCAAAACAATTCAGGGTTTGGAAATCAAACCAACCAGAATGGCTCTTCAACTGGCGGACAGGTCTCTTAAATATCCATATGGAGTGGTTGAAGATGTTCTAGTGAAGGTTGATAAATTTGTATTCCTAGTGGACTTTATTGTGATGGAGATGGAAGGAAATAGTGATGTACCTCTCATTCTTGGGAGACCTTTTATGAAGACTACTAGAGTTTTAATTGATGTAGAGAATGGTAAGCTTAAATTGAGAGTTGATGATGAAGAAGTCACTTTTGACGTATCCAAGGCCATGACATATCCAAATGATGACAAAGCATGTTTTCAATTTGATGAACTTGATGAAGTTTGTATGGTGCAAGAAAGGATGGTGCGAAATATTTCTCCATTAGAGAAGACTCTCATTGATGCATGTGAAGATTTAGATGAAGAAGAAGAGAAATTGATTGATGAATGTCTGATGGACTTGGAAACATTGAAAAAGAGTCCAGAGGAAGATCCAATATTCGAAATAATTGATAAGGAAGAAGAAGTCAAAGCAAAGACGCCAGAATTAAAAAGATTGCCATCACATCTGAAATATGTTTTTCTAGAAGAAGATGGAACAAAGCCAATCATCATCAATAACTCTTTATCTCTACAAGAAGAAGAGCAGTTGATAGAAATTCTGAAAGCCAACAAAGAAGCAATTGGGTGGTCAATATCAGATCTTAAAGGTATTAGCCCAACTTATTGCATGCATGATGAGTCGTTATTTCTTGAATTATATTTAGTTTATTGCACTTAAATAAACCAGGGAATTGTGTTTAATTGTTTGTTATTTCCCCGTTTTTTCGAATTGCGCTTAATTTGGTCGGAAATTTGTAATTGCGCTAATTTGGGTTTTCTGAGCTGATTAAGTGCATTTTTGAAGTGTAGGAAAATTTCGGAAATACATTTTGGGACATCAGGAAGAATGCCAAATAAATTCAAGACTCTCCACACAGACATTTTGGAGTTTTTCTTTCATTTGGTGAGCACGATGCTCAGCTGCTGCCACGTCCTGGGAAATGAGAGCTAGGGTCCCTTATTTTGGTCTTCACGCATGAACAAGTTGCATTTTATGTTTTATATATTAATTTTGCATTTAGCATTTTTCTAGTTTACATTATGCCTTTTACTGTTGATGCCTTTCTTTTCCTTTTAGTAGTGTTGATGCGTTCCAATGCTATTTCGTTTCTTTTCTTTTATGTTGTTTAATACAATGAGCATTTCATTTTTACCTTTACCATTGCATCCTAATTGGTCCAAACAATTAAGCATTGAATGTTTTATTCCAGTGTTTTCCTTATGTTTTCAATTATGTTTGGTTGCATTTAATTTCCAATTTTAGTTTAGTTCGTTTTGAATCACAAAAACATTTTCAAATCCCCCACTACGTGTTTGACCTAAGACTCGAACCACATTTGGTCCTTGAGAGACGACCTAGGAGTCACTTCCTAGCACTATACTGCATTCTTTTATGCACAATTTTTGTGGGAGGTGCGACCCTCTCATCAAAATGGCGCCGTTGCCGGGGACCAACGATTCAGTCTTAGGTCTTTTGTTGTGTTAGTGTCTTTTGTTGTGTTAGTGTTGTGTTGTGTGATGTGTTTTAGGATGTTTAGTTAGTCTTGTTTGGGTTTACTTCTTTTATCGATTTTTGTGTTTTTAGATTTTTATCAATTTTTGTATTTTGTGCATTTAGTTGTTGTTTCTGGAAGTTTCAAATTATGTAAATAATGGTTTTCCCCCTTGTTATGTTTCTATATGTTTGGTTTAATCTTTGTTTGAAGTGGAAGTCCAGGTCTGAGACAGGTTTTGCACTACAATAGAGGAGATGACAGATTCTCAAGACTGGATATATGATCTGATCAAGAGTCTTCCCAAATTCCATGGGTTGGCACATGAAGATCCATACAGGCACCTCAAGGAGTTTTGTTTGGTGTGTTTGTCGATGAGGCCTCTTGGTGTTTCAAAGGAGACAGTGTTGATGAAAGTGTATCCAATGTCCCTTCAAGGTGCAGCAAGAGACTGGTTCCTATACCAGTATCCTTTTGATAGTTGGCAGGAAACACAACAGAGATTCCTCAACAAGTTCTTTCCAGCAGCAAAGGTAATCAGCATTAGGAGGGAGATCACTACCATTGAGCAATTTCAAGAAGAAAGCCTGGCAGATTATTGGGAGAGGTTTAACAGGCTCTGCACAGCCTGTCCAAACCACCAAATTTCAGAGCATTTACTCTTGATTTACTTTTATGAAGGGCTCCTGGACAATGAAAGGATATTAGTGGATGTAGCTGCTGGTGGATCTTTGATGGACAGAACTCCAACAGAGGCAAAGAAGTTGCTCTGCAAGCTGGCGGGTCAAAATCCAAGTGAGGTAGTAAAGGAAAAACCTGAGCAGGTTTACTGTGAACTTGAAATCCCTACTCATGTATCTGAGGTTCAAGTAAATTTTAATGTTTTTGAATTGGTAAAACTTGAACCATTTAAGCCTGTTCTGGATTCTGATATTGATACACATGTGCACACTCATGTTGTGGATTCATTATTCCCTGTAGAGCACATTGACATACCTGATGTTCACTATCCTTGCACTGATCTTGATTTAAATGATAGCCTTGAGGATGCAGCTGATGACTTGGAGATTGGTAAGAAAATTTTCAATGAGCAAAAACAGGTTTATTCTGAACTTGAGATTCCAAACACTTTACCTGATTTGCTTATACATTCAAATGCCTGTGATTTGATGCACACTGATTCTATAGGATTCATGACTGATACTGATATAGATTTGATTGACCATTCTAAAATTTTTGATTCAGTATCAGCCATTGAACCCATTGGTCTAAGGGTTGTTTTGAATGGACATGATTGCCGTGATGAAATTTTGAATGATAATAGCCTTGACTGACCTTTGATTCTGTTGATGATGCATATATCAATATTGATTTTGAGGTGGAAACTGTGCAATCTGATAACTCTATAGAGTTAGGACTGAACTTTGATCTGACATAGTTCTCTGAGAACTTTGAATGTGATTGTGAATCTGGTTCTTGCCCGATCTGTATTGAAATTGATTATGCGTTACAGACAGATTCTAAGTGTATAACAGATGCTATTAATTGTGAGTTTGATGACCATGCTGCAGAATTAAATGAGAATACAGGTGCTGACATTAAGGAAATCATGATTAATGAAGGAGAGTGTACTGCTACTTCTTTGACTGAGCCAGAGATCTCCATTCCGGTGTCATACACTGGACAACTGCCAGTCGAAGGAAAGCTACTGATGGAACAGTTTGCTGGGAGAAGAAAGAAGAAACATCTCGTTTTGGATGATATGGCAGTATTGATGAAGTTGGTCCTCCTCAAAACTCGTTTGCTGAATCCAATGGTGGAAGACATCTCCCTGAAAGTCCAAAATTGGCAGCTTCCACCATAACTCAGGGGAGTATTTCTTTTCTCGTCTTCCCCTTTTTCCTACTTTTATTGCACTTGTCCATGATATGTTTACTGTTTTGATTGCTGATCTCAGGCTTATGACACATTGAGGACACTGTGTAGTTTAAGTGTGGTCTATTGGGGGAGATTTTTATTTTTCTTTGTTAGTTTTTGTTTTCTTGGTTAAATTTTTTCTTTTCTAGGTTATTTTTGTCGTGTCTTGTATACAGTTTTACATGTTTCTCTTGATTTCTGGACTTTGTTTGGGTTGTAAATATGTCTTTCACTTCATTGATACTCTGATTGGTTGGAAATCCTTGCTTTTCTCTGCTTGGAAGATGATTATGATTTTTGAGAGTTGAATTGATTGTGACAGAATTACCCTGTGTGAGATTTGAGCCACTTTATGTTCTTTCTTGTGTGTGATATCTCTTGATTGCTTGCGCATATGCCTTGGCTTGACTCTTGTTGATAACTCTTGATTGATATGCATGTTTGGAAGTGATAAAGGCAATTTTGTTCTTGAGCCTCTCTAGCCAAATAAGCTTACCTCGTTTTGATCCTTTGATAACCCCTTTTGAGCCTATACTTTCCCCCATTTCTTTGTTTTGAAGCTCATACACTAGCCCTAAGTGAAAAACCATGATTACCTTAACCTTAGGGAATTTTGGAGCTTTGGAAGTGTTTTGGGAACAAGTGTGGTCTTCTTGGGGATTCTTATGAGTTGGCTAGTTGGTTCCTCTTATTGTTTTGTTTTTGTAAATCTTGTCTGTTACAGTTCTGTTTTGAAAAGAAAAAAGAAAAGAGACAGGATGAAAAAAAAATGAAAAAAATGAATGAAAAAAAATAATTTGTGAATAATGGAGTCAAGAAGAGGATTGAATTAGAGGTTTTGGGTGTGATTTGACTGTGTTTACACTTGTTCCCCATTACTCCTCTATTTCTTTTGGTTTATAGCTTCTCATCCATATGTTATCCTCCCATGTCCTTGGCCCCATTACATCCATAAAAGACCTTTTGATTTGAACATGCGTATGTGCTTGAGTGTTGATATTAGAGGCTTGCCAAGTCTGTTGTTGCTTGCTCTTCTTGAGTGCATTGAGTTGAAATTGCTTACCGTAGACACTTGAGAGAAACACTGATAGTGCATCTGTGAGGTTCTGTTGCTTTTGATTCACCTCTTGAGCTGATTGATCATTTTGCCATGTCTTGAATTGCTTGGATGATTTCATGAGTATCTGCTTTCTCTTATTGATTCTGTGTTGGATATTGTCTACTTCCTTTCTTGGTCTAGATTCCTGGAGAACTGTGTAATTCTGTTTCTGTTCCTGTTTTGGAGTCTTTGTTGTCTGTCTGTCGAGTCTGTCACCTCCCTGATGTTTGAGTAGTTCCCTGGTTTTCGTTTTGGTTTTGCCCAGGAGTGCAAAAGACTAAGTGTGGTCTATTTTGATGAGTCGTTATTTCTTGAATTATATTTAGTTTATTGCACTTAAATAAACCAGGGAATTGTGTTTAATTGTTTGTTATTTCCCCGTTTTTTCGAATTGCGCTTAATTTGGTCGGAAATTTGTAATTGCGCTAATTTGGGTTTTCTGAGCTGATTAAGTGCATTTTTGAAGTGTAGGAAAATTTCGGAAATACATTTTGGGACATCAGGAAGAATGCCAAATAAATTCAAGACTCTCCACACAGACATTTTAGAATTAATTAAATTGTAATTCAGTAGTTTAGAATTTCTGTATCAACTTTTACATTTTGGGACAATTTTTGGTAAAGTAGACTAGACCCAAAATGTGAAGGAAAATAACTTGGCACCTTAGGGTTTTTTTTTTGTGTGGACCCCACCCTTATTAAAAGGGGAACTTACGGCCTTAGAGAGGAGGGAGTCGTCACTGGCGTTTTGGCCACTATTTTACTAGTTTTTCTGCTCTCGGTTTTTGAACGCTTTTGGGAGGAATGGAATGATTTTTTTTCATCTTTGCTGAATTCTCGTTGCATTTTCCATTTAGTTTTGTGCACAATTATTCAATATCTTCTAGCATTCTATGATTTGGAAAAGGGGCAGCACATGCTGCTGTTGTCACGGTCAAGGCGAAAGGTTTTATTTATTTTTTTCTAGTTAAGCATTGAATGAAAACGGTGCAAATGTGGGATTTTTATTTGGAAAAAGCATAGTAGCCGAGAGGGAGCGAAAGGTTACGGGATGGAGAATGGCTGAGCTGGATGGTGTAGGAGGTGCTTCACGTTGTTGAGCTGGAAGAGAAGGGAAGTAGCAGCACGTAGGGTCACGGTGCAGGGACAGTCACAGCTGGCATTCAATTTCTTTTAGAGGAGGCGCTGATTTATTAGGAGAAAGGTGTGTCACGGCTTGGAATGCTTGTGCACGCTGTTTGCTGGGAAGTGTGTGCTCCTGCCGCCACCTCTTCTCTCATTCATTATTTGGCTTAAAAAAATACAAGCATACGAGAGTAGGTCCAGGGGCTGGAGAAGAAGCAGCCGTGAGGTGGAGGGGAATTAATTTCTCTTTAGAAAGCGCAAACAGCACTGTGATGGAGTTTTTCTTTCATTTGGTGAGCACGATGCCCAGCTACTGCCACGTCCTGGGAAATGAGAGCTAGGGTCCCTTATTTTGGTCTTCACGCATGAACAAGTTGCATTTTATGTTTTATATATTAATTTTGCATTTAGCATTTTTCTAGTTTACATTATGCCTTTTACTGCTGATGCCTTTCTTTTCCTTTTAGTAGTGTTGATGCGTTCCAATGCTATTTCGTTTCTTTTCTTTTATGTTGTTTAATACAATGAGCATTTCATTTTTACCTTTACCATTGCATCCTAATTGGTCCAAACAATTAAGCATTGAATGTTTTATTCCAGTGTTTTCCTTATGTTTTCAATTATGTTTGGTTGCATTTAATTTCCAATTTCAGTTTAGTTCGTTTTGAATCACAAAAACATTTTCAAACCCCCCACTACGTGTTTGACCTAAGACTCGAACCACATTTGGTCCTTGAGAGACGACCTAGGAGTCACTTCCTAGCACTATACTGCATTCTTTTATGCACAATTTTTATGGGAGGTGCGACCCTCTCATCAATGCAAGATTTTTATGGAAGAGGATTATAAACCAAGTACTCAACCACAGAGAAGGTTAAATCCTGTTATGAAGGAGGTGGTTAGAAAAGAAGTGTTGAAACTGCTAGATGCTGGTATCATCTATCCAATCTCTGACAGTGAATGGGTGAGTCCAGTACAGGTGGTTCCAAAGAAAGGTGGGATGACAGTAATTCATAATATAAGAATGAACTTATCCTACTCGAACAGTTACTGGATGGCGTATGTGCATTGATTACAGGAAGCTAAATAAAGCCACTAGGAAAGATCATTTTCCTCTTCCTTTCATGCATCAGATGTTAGAAAGATTATCAGGTCAGGCTTTCTATTGTTTCCTAGATGGATATTCTGGATACAATCAAATTGTGCTAGATCCAAAAGACCAAGAGAAGACGGCTTTTACTTGCCCTTTTGGTATCTTTGCGTATAGAAAGATGCCATTTGGATTATGTAATGCTCCAGCTACATTTCAAAGGTGTATGCAGGCAATTTTTGCAGATCTCTTAGAAAAATGCATTGAAGTATTCATGGATGATTTCTCAGTTTTTGGAAATTCTTTCCAAAAATGTTTGGCTAATTTGAACATTGTTCTTAAAAGATGTGTTCAGACAAATCTTGTTCTTAATTGGGAGAAATGCCATTTCATGCTAACTGAAGGAATTGTGCTGGGACATAAAATTTCTGCTAAAGGAATTGAGGTAGATAAAGCTAAAGTAGAAGTCACTGAGAAATTGCCTCCACCAACAAATGTAAGGGGGATTAGGAGTTTTCTCGGTCATGCTGGGTTTTACAGGAGATTCATTAAAGATTTCTCAAAAATTGCTAAACCATTGAGTAATCTTTTGATGAAGGATGCTTCTTTTGTGACGAGTGAAGACTGTTTGAAAGCTTTTGACATATTGAAGAGTAAATTAGTGTCAGCTCCAATAATTGTAGCGCCAGATTGGAATCAGAATTTTGAATTAATGTGTGATGCAAGTGATTATGCAGTAGGAGTTGTTCTTGGCCAGCGAAAAGAAGAAAAGTTTCATCCAATTTATTATGCTAGCAAAGTTCTGAATGATGCTCAACTGAATTATGCTACCATAGAGAAAGAATTTCTAGCTATAGTGTATGCTCTAGAGAAATTTAGATCTTATCTTATTGGATCTAAGGTGATTGTCTATACAGATCATGCAGCTATCAAATATTTGTTGACAAAGCCAGATTCTAAGCCACGTCTGATTAGATGGGTACTACTGTTGCAAGAATTTGATGTGGAAATTCGTGATAAGAAAGGAAGTGAGAACTTGATTGCTGATCATTTGTCACGATTAGTCAACAATGAGGTCACTAGCAAGGAATCCTAAATCTGGGAATCTTTTTCAGATGAAACACTCATGTATATTCAGCAAAGGCCATGGTTTGCTGATATGGCTAATTTAAAAGCTGCAAGGGTCATGCCAGAAGACTTAACTTGGCAACAAGGAAAAAAGTTTTTTCATGATGCTAAGCAGTTTGTCTGGGATGATCCTTATTTGTTCAAGATTGGAGCAGATAATCTTCTGAGGAGATGTGTGACAAATGAAGAAGCAGAAGGAATTCTCTGGCATTGTCATGATTCACCTTATGGAGGACATTTTAATGGAGAAAGAACAGCAACAAAAGTCCTTCAATCAGGGTTTTATTGGCCAACTTTATTTAAAGATGCCCATAATCATGCTAGAAATTGTGATAAATGTCAAAGAGCAGGGACGATCACTAAACGTCATGAGATGCCTTTACAAGGCATTTTAGAGGTTGAGGTTTTTTATTGCTGGGGTATTGACTTTGTTGGACCCTTCCCTCCATCTTTCAACAATGAATATATTTTGGTAGCAGTTGATTATGTGAGTAAATGGGTGGAAGCATTAGCTTGTCCTAAAAATGATGCTAGCATAGTAATTAAATTCTTGAAGAAACAGATATTCTCACGTTTTGGCACTCCAAGAGTGTTGATTAGTGATGGAGGATCTCATTTTTGCAACTATCGGCTAGAAAAAGTACTCAAACACTATGGAGTGAAACATAAGGTAGCTGCACCTTATCATCCACAAACCAATGGACAAGCTGAGGTATCTAACAGGGAAATAAAAAGAATCCTGGAAAAACAGTGAATTCATCAAGAAATGATTGGTCACTCAAATTGGATGACGCTCTTTAGGCTTATAGGACGACAATGAAGACGTCCATGGGATTATCACCGTTTCAATTAGTCTATGGGAAGGCATGTCATTTGCCAGTAGAATTGGAGCAGAGAGCGTTATGGGCTTTGAAATTCTTGAATTTTGATCCCTATGAAACTCAATGCACACGCAGAAGGCAGATTTTGGAGCTTGAAGAAATGCGATTACATGCATATGATTCATCCAAGGCTTACAAAGACAAGATCAAATTTTATCATGACAGGAAGTTGGTAAATAGAGTTTTCAATCCAGGACAACAGGTACTATTGTTCAATTCAAGATTGAAGATATTTCCTGGGAAGCTGAAGTCAAAATGGTCAGGACGATTTGTAGTAAAAGAAGTGCATCCGCATGGAGCAATTGAAATATTTAATCCAGCTGCTGATGATCCATAGAAAAGTTGGGTGGTGAATGGTCAACGTCTTAAACCCTATCTAGGGGGACAGGTGCAACATTTGTCCACAATGATGCAGTTGGTTGATCCTTGAAATTTTGGGTCAGGCTCGTGACGTTAAACAAGCGCTTATTGGGAGGCAACCCAATATTCTGTACGTATTTTTTGTTTTAGATTAGGGTTTGATGTACTCTATTGGAAACCTGGTTTGTTGTGATGGTTTGCTATTGACTGTGATTTTGTGATAAGTAATGCTTGATAATGCTTTGAGATTGATTGATGTTGAGATGTGCACATTAACTACTTATACAGGTGATTCACAAACTTTGTGAACAAATGCATGATATTGTGATTGTGATTGTGAGATTAAGCAGGATGTGTATGTCAAATGTGAATGAGCTTATATGTGAGGTTTTGAGCTCCATAGTTGTTATTGTTGAATGCTATTACTTTGAAAGCATGAATGATTTTGCCCAGGTTTTCTATGATTGAATCAATTGCTTGTTTTGCATCAAATGATCAAGGCCGTTTGTTGGAACCCTTTTTATTGGCCAAATTCATAAAGTTAGCCCACTAAAAGAAAACATTTTGTGTTCTATCCTTTGAACCCGTAGCCTTGAACATAAATTGAAAACCCTTGTTGAAAAGCTTTACCTTGAGTTAAGTAGAAAATCTTGTGTGGTATTGTTAAATGTTCAAGTTTGGGGTTGTTGGGAAAACATGAAAAAAAGAAAAAGGAAAAGCATTGAGCTAAGAGCTAAGAAATAAGAATGTGAAAGAAGAAAGACAAGAAAAGAAAAGAAGCAAAGCTCAATGCAAAAGAAAGTTGGGAAAATAAGAATAATTGTGTTGTTATGATTCTCTTAACTCAAGGATTTTGTGATCCAAAAAACAATTTTCTTGTTAGCCCAGCCACATTATAAGCCATTGAAAAGTCCTTGTGATGATGCATGCTTGTAAATGTTTTTGATTATGGTAAAATGAAAGGCAAAGTTGATTCATGTGACATTGTGATAGTGGAGTGAATGAGTGATTACCTCTTATACACTTGTGTGTTGAGTGAAACACTTTATCTAGTGAGGAACTATTCCATGAGCACATGAATATCCATGCTTAATTGATTGATCATTCATGAAAAATAGCATTTGTTGGATATTAAGTGATTTTGTGAACACCAAAGCACGTGCACATCTTGATTGAAATCTTAGTCCTAAGTTTGATTGAAGTCTTTACTTATCTTGAAAAGAAGATTTTTGAATGAGTGAACCATCATATGAATTGGTAGAAGATTGAGTTACATCTTGTTCGCTTGAGGACGAGCAAAGTTCTAAGTTTGGGGTTGTGATAACAGTTGAAAAACTGTTATTTTCATGCTTAAAATTGATACTAAAAGCAACCTTTAACACTTACAAACTAGCTTGAAATCATGCTTTTATTCATATTTTCAGAAATAAGAGAGTTGGATAGGTTTATGCTTGATTTCAGTGTTTTTGTGCAGGTTTTAAGGTGAATTTAGTGAAAGAAGTGAAGAAGGAGAGAGATGGAATCAGAAAAGACATAAAAAAGTGCAAAAGGAGAAGCCGCAACTGCCGCTCAGCGGCAGTTTACCGCTGAGCGGCACTCAGAAGCTCGCGTTGGATCCGTTGAGGGGCAAAATGGCCGCTGAGGGGAAGAAACCAACTCACGCACTTACCGCTGAGCGGCACTTTACCGCTGAGCGGAACACTTATGGGCTTGGGCCTAAATTTTCTGTAATTTTAGAATAGCATATAAGCTTTAGGACGTCCTAGGGTTTGTATCTTTGGCAGAAACGAAGCAAACACACTCTCTTCCACCCCTTTGAAGGAGGGTCTTGGATGCTCAGGCTACCTCTTCACCTTTCTAGGGTTTTATCTTTCATTCTTCCATTATTATTCATCTAGTTTCACCATGAATATGGTGAACTAAACCTTGTATTGTTATTGGGGAATCAATGTAGTCTTGTGAAACTCTCATATATGGAATTTGTTTTTATATCTTATATTTAAGACCTATGCTTTCTTTCATCATTAGTTAGGGTTTTTCCTCTTTGGTCAATGCTTGCTTTGTTTAACTCATTCAATGCATGATTATTGATTTTGTCGATACGGGAACGTACGGGGAAATTTAGATCCGGGGAATTTCTCCCAATAGTATATTGGTTGTCGTTAAGCTCCTGCACTTAAGAACTAATTACTAGGAATGCTAGGAATTGTATGAACTCGTAATTAAGGATAGACCTTCTTGTCAAGGTGATTTAGAGAGTGGCATTAACAATGATGAATAGAATGTTGAATTCCTAAAGTATATGAGAGTGGATAAGATGAAATTGATAACCCCAACAACATACTCATCCATATATTCCATTGAAGTGTTTGTATTTTGTTTAGCCATTGATCAAATTCATGCATACATGTTTATTTTCTGTTTTGCATATTAAACTCCACTTATTTCGTTCTTAAGTCTTAGCTAATCAACGAATCACATAACTAAACTAGGCCGTGAGTCCTTTGGGAGAATGATACTTGGTCTTACCGAGTTTATTACTTGAAACGAGTCGGTCACACTTGTCGATTGTCAACAAGTTTTTGGGACTGGACGACTTTGTTATGGAACAGGCAATTGTCTTTCGGTTCTAGATAAGTAATAACCAGGCCGAATACGAAGCAGTACTAGCTGGGCTTGAGCTGGTTAAGGACTTGGGGGTAGTCTCGGTTAAATGCCAAACGGATTCCCAATTGGTGGTAGGGCAGTTGACTGAGAGCTTCAGACCAAAGATGATCAGCTGCTTCGTTATTTTCATAAGGTAAAGGAGTTGGTGAAACAATTCCGGAAGGTGGAATTTAAGCATGTGCCGAGGGAGCATAACGCGAGGGCGGATGTCCTATCTAAACTCGCCAACAGCAAGGGTAAGGATCACTTGTCGTCGGTTGATAACAGTTGAAAAACTGTTATTTTCATGCTTAAAATTGATACTAAAAGCAACCTTTATACTTAGAAACTAGCTTGAAATCATGCTTTTATTCATATTTTCATAAATAAGAGAGCTGGACAGGTTTATGCTTGATTTCAGTGTTTTTGTGCAGGTTTTAAGGTGAATTTAGTGAAAGAAGTGAAGAAGGAGAGAGATGGAATCAGAAAAGACATCCAAAAGTGCAAAAGGAGAAGCCGCAACTGCCGCTCAGCGGCAGTTTACCGCTGAGCGACACTCAGGAGTTCACGTTGGAACCGCTGAGGGGCAAAATGGCCGCTGAGGGGAAGAAACTACTCACCCACTCACCGTTGAGCGGTACTTTACCGCTAAGGGGCAAAAAGATCTGAGCTCCTCATCAGTAAATGCTATCTCAGCTCCTCATCAATCTGAGCTGTCCTCTGTATCCTCCTTCTTCTTGGATCTTATAGTCTTGATTCTTTTTGCCCGATGAGGAGGCCATCCTGCATCAAACATAATTCACAAAACCAAAAGATACATTGTTAAGCATTAGTAAACCACAATGAAGAAATCAGCCCCTTTAATGATGCTCTCTCCCAACCCCAAACTTAGATGGAAAACTAGTGAGCAAGTGAGTGGAGGGGAGATTTTCTAAAGAGGGATGAGGGAAAAGTTGTAGAGAACCTTTGAAAAGGTATGTAGGAGTGTGTGTGCAAAGAAGAGCCTGACAATAAAAGCATTTGCGCAGCTTAGGGTATAAAAATACCCTAATGGGCTCGGGTCCCGCTAAGGGGCAACCAAAGCCCACTCTGCGATAGTACCGCTCAGCGGTAAATTGCCGCTCAGCGGTAAATTGCCGCTCAGCGACAGTTTCGTGAAGTGCTCTTCTCCTTCTTTTCTTAACCTACGTGCCTCCTAGACATGCCCCTCACTGGTTCCCTGTAATTCAATGTTTAAAATACTTATGCAAACCCTAACTAAAATAAAACAAACAAAAACAATCAATCAACTGGGTTGCCTCCCAGGTAGCGCTTGTTTAACGTCACGAGCCTAACCCAAAATCCACCAACACGCATCAGTAGGTGTTTAAAATCTCACCAACACCCATCAGTAGGTGTTTAAAATCTTACCAGGACCCATCAGTAGGTGCAAAATTTTCTCACCAACACCCATTAGTAGGTGTTATAACTTAGCATCCTTCAGTAGATGCTATGTTCAGCAATATAATGTTCAACAGATTTAAAGATTACAAACCAAAGTAAAATTTAAAAGTTCTAAAATCACTAGGTTGCCTCCCAGCAAGCGCTCTTTTAACGTCATTAGCTTGACCCAGTAAGCTCAAGTTCCTGCTTTATAGTTGATGTTGTTATCCCACCAACTCCTCAGTTGTTTCCTGTGAACTGTTTTGATTCTTCTAAGACATGGAGATTCTATCTCTATCATCTCCTTCTCCTTAAAGCCCTTCACAACCCACAACTTGTTCTTGATTCTCACAGGTGCGCCAAGTTGGGGTCTTCTTTTCTTCCAATCATCAGGAATTTCTCCTCCTCTTCCAATCTTTTCTTCCTTGTGCACCTGAAACAACAAACAATGGTTACTTGCAACCTTGAGATTTTCATCTTTATGGCTAGTCATGTGTGCATTTTGAAATGCAGCTTTATAACTAGCTTCTTCCTCCTGTGCTTGCGTCTCATCCTTGAAGACGTCTACAACCACTCTCTCCTCTCGATCCTGGAGCACCACTATACCTTTATTTACATCAATGATAGCTCTGGCCGTTTTCATAAACGGTCTTCCAAGTATGATAGGTATCTTCTCTGTCTCCATCTTCATCACCACAAAGTCTGCCAGGAATTGAAGTTTGCCAACACAAACTATAATGTCCTCTGCAATCCCACATGGCTCCTTTGAAGATCCATCAGCCATTACTAGATTAACCTTTACAGGTTTCACATTCACATTGCCGATTTGCTCCAGTAAAGAGTAAGGTATCAAGTTAACACTTGAACCTAAATCAAGGAGAGCTTTCTTCACCCTTTTCTTCCCTATGGTACAAGGGATAGAAAAACTGCCTGGGTCTTTTGCTTTAGGAGGGAATGGCTATCTTTTAACAGTTATACACTCCTTTGCCTCATCATCTCTACGTCTCTTCTTTGTAGAGATTTCTTCATTAGATTTAGTGTAAACCGTAATCTGTTGCAGAATCTGTTCCCAAGGTGCATCATTATCCACCATGTTGAATAATTCTGTGAAGTCAAGTTGTTTCCCTTGATGGATTGGAAAAGGAAAAATGCTATTGCTCTCTATTTCTCTTCTCTCTTCTGTATCTAACTCAACTTTCTCATCATCAACACTCTCTACCACCTTGCACTCTTCTCTAGGGTTAACCTCAGTATTAGCCCCAAAATTTCTATTTGGCCTTTCTTCCACCTGTTTGGTGATCTGCCCCATCTGAGTCTCCAAATTTTTTATAGCAACTTCAGTGCTCTTCTGTGTAGACTCAGTCTTCTGTATGAAATTGAGAGTTTCCTCCATCCTCATGGACCTTTCATTAAGCATAGATAACTGTTGCCATAAGGTGGGTTGCTGCTGCTTATTATATTGACCAGCTTGCCCAGTTTGCCCTTGACCAATACTTGGGTGTGGTTTGTGATAACGGTTGAAAAACCGTTATTTTTATGCTTAAAATTGATACCAAAAGCAACCTTTAAGACTTAGAAACTAGCTTGAACTCATATTTTTGCTTTAGTTTTGTGAATAAGAGAGTTGAAAGTGAATTTAATGGTTTTGTGCAAGATTCCCTTGATTTTGTAGGCTAATTGAATGATTTGAAAGAAGAATTGAAGTACCGAATGATTGGAATGCTGAAAAGTCAACCAGAAACCAGAAAAGTCAACCAGTCAACCAAAAAAGTCAACCAAAAAAGTCAACCAGTCAACCAGAATACCAAAAAAGTCAACCAGACGAGTTTTGGGCCAGTTTTATGCGATTTTATGATCTGTTTGGGCCTAGACCCGTTTTCTATTATTTTTATGTCCTATTTAAAGACCTAGATGTCTTAGGGTTGGTATCTTCGGCAGAAACAAACCAAACACTCTCTCTTCCACCCCTTTGAAGGAGGATCTTGGACTCAGGCTACCTCTTCACCTTTCTAGGGTTTTATCCTTCATTCTTTCATTATTGTTCATCTAGGTTCACCATGAATATGGTGAACTAAACCTTGTATGTTTGTTGGGGAATCAATGTAATCTTTTGAAGCTCTCATATATGGAATTTGTGCTTGCATCTTAATCTAAGATTTATGCTTTCTTTCATCATTAGTTAGGGTTTTTCCTCTTTGCTTAATGCTTGCTTTGTTTAACTCATTCAATGCATGATTATTGATTTTGTCGATACGGGAACGTACGGGGAAGTCTAGATCCGGGGAATCTCTCCCAATATTATATTGGTTGTCGTTAAGCTCCTGTGCTAAGAGAACTAATTATTAGGAATGCTAGGAATCGTATGAACTCATAATTAGGGATAGGCCTTCTTGACAAGGTAATTTAGAGAGTGGCATTAACAATGATTATTTGAATGTTGAATTCCTAAAATATATGAGAGTGGATGAGATGAAATTGACCCCCAACAACATATTCATCCAAATATTTCATTGAAAGTATTTGTCTTTTGCTTTTGCCATTGATCAAAACCTCATGCATACATGTTTATTTTCGTCTTTTGCATAATACAATCAATTATTTCGTTCTTAAGTCTTAGCTAATCAACAAACCACACAACTAAACTAGGCCGTGAGTCCTTTGGGAGAACGATACTTGGTCTTACCAAGTTTATTACTTGAACGATTCGGTCATACTTGCCGATTGTAAAACAAGTTTGTGACATCATATTTTGGTGATCATAAATTTGTCCATCAAGTTTTTGGCGCCGTTGCCGGGGACTCTGGTTTAACTGGTTAATTTGTGTGATTATTGATTATCTTTGACTTTAATTTTGAATTTCTGTTTTTATTTTTCTGTTTTTATTTTATTTTATTTTATCTTATTTGATTTGACTAGATTAGATTTGATTTTATTTTATTTGATTTGATTAGATTAGATTTGATTTTCTTTTATTTTATCTTATTAGATTAGATTAGATTTGATTTGATTTATTTTATTTTATTTTATTGTATCTTATTTTGTTTTATCTTCTGAATCTTTTATCTTCTGAATATATATCTTCTCCTATATCTTTTTGTGCTAACAAATATTTTCTAGAGTTTTGTGCCTAATGTTTGCAGGATGCAATTCGAACAAGAATTTAATAGGCACTCAATTCTACTAAGGTAATTTCAATCACTGGTGGGATCTCACTCAAGCATGGATAATGATCAATTTTGGCAAGCTGTCGAACAATTTAAGAATCTACCACCACAACAAAGGCAGAAAAAACCCTCTCTATCGGGAAGAAGGATAACGTTGGAGGAGGCAGTTCAACAGTACATACAGATACCTGATTGTCATCACAAAACCACTCAAGCTGCCGAAGAATTTGATAGGCCGCCACCACAACAATGGCAGCAACAACCCTCTCCATCAGTAAATTTGGATGACACCCTTCAACAATTTTTGAAAAATTCCGACTCTACTCAGAAAAGCATTGAAGAATCAAGTAAAAGGATGGAGATGCACCTTCGTTTCATTAGTCAAAAATTGAATGTTAAGGTTAATACTGAAGTTAACCTTAAGGAGGAAGGTCAAGCCATTGTCACTGAAAGTGACAAGATTTTTGCTGAGAAAAAAATAGAGAAAGATGAGGAAAAGATAGAGAGAGAAGAAAAAGAAGAGTTGAGTGAGAAAGATAAAGATGATGAAAAAGAAAAAGAAGTGGTTGAGAGAGAAGAGAGGAAGAAAATTTGTGTGAAAATAAAGAAGTTAAGAAGAAAAAGAGAAGGGAAGAAAAAAATAAGAGAAAAGAAAAAGAGAAAATTTGGGGAGAGGAAGCATAAGAAAAAGAAGATGAGAGGAAAGAAGAAGGAATCATATGAAAAATCCCATCCTCATCTAAAGAAGAATCATAGGAAGGAAAAGAAATTTAAGTGCTTTATGGAAATCTTCAAGAAATTGGAGATTAAAGTTCCTATGATTGAGACACTGCAACAGGTTCCTGGTTTGATCAAATTTCTGAAGAAGTTCAGTAGAAAGAAGAAAAAGAAGAAGGAACTTGAGCTTTACTGGGTCAAGCTAATGACGTTAAAAGAGCGCTTGCTGGGAGGCAACCCAATGGATTTAAAAACTTTTGATTTGGTTTTGTAACTTTTAATTTGTGGACATTATTTTGTAAATATTTTGTTGGATACAGCATCTACTGAAGGATGCTAGGTGGTTAAGTATCTACTGAAGGATACTAAGTTTGTAACACCTACTGATGGGTGTTGGTGAGAAAATTTTGCACCTACTAATGGGTGCTGGTAAGTCTGTAACACCTACTGATGGGTGTTGGTAAGTTTGAAACACCTACTGATGGGTGTTGGTGTATTTTGGGTCAGGCTCGTGACGTTAAACAAGCGCTACCTGGGAGGCAACCCAGTTGATTGATTGTTTTTGTTTGTTTTATTTTAGTTAGGGTTTGCATAAATATTTTAAACATTGAATTGCAGGGAACCAGTGAGGGGCATGTCTAGGAGGCACGTAGGTTAAGAAAAGAAGGAGAAGAGCACATCACGAAAGTGCCGCTGAGCGGCAATACCCTAAGTTGCGCATTTGCTCATACTTTCAGACTCTTCTCTGCACACACACTCCTACATAACTTTTCAAAGGTTCTCTACAACTTTTCCCTCATCCCTCTTTAGAAAATCTCCCTTCCACTCACTTGCTCACTAGTTTTCCATCTAAGTTTGGGGTTGGGAGAGAGCATCATTGAAGGGGTTGATTTCTTCATTGTGGTTTACTAATGCTTAACAATGTATCTTTGGGTTTTGTGAATTATGTTTGATGCAGGGATGGCCTCCTCATCGGGCAAAAAGAATCAAGACTATAAGATCCAAGAAGAGGAAGATACAGAGGACAACTCAGATTGATGAGGAGCTGAGATAGCATTTACGAATGAATGCTATCATATGCTTATGCTTTTGTTGGTTTAAGTTTTCTAAACTTATTTATTTTTTGTTTTAGATTAGGGTTTGATGTACTCTATTGGAAACCTGGTTTGTTATGATGGTTTGCTATTAACTGTGATTGTGTGATAAGTAATGCTTGATGATGATTAGTGATTGATTGATGTTGAGATAAATGTGCACATAAAATGCTTATATAGGTGATTCACAAGCTTTGTGAACAAATACAGGATATTATGATTGTGATTGTGAAATTAAGCAGGATGTGTATGTCAAATGTGAATGAGCTTATATGTGAGGTTTTGAGCTCCAGAGTTGTTATTGATTGAATGCTATTACATTGGAAACATGAATGATTTTGCCTAGGTTTTCTATGATTGAATCAATTGCTTGTTTTGCATCATATGATCAAGGCCGTTTGTTGGAACCCTTTTTATT